>NW_026616490.1:0-24379 GCF_000801105.2 Raphanus sativus | reverse complement strand
GAGCTCTCGTCTGCCCTTGTTGGCGAATCTTGCATACTCTTTGGTCCTCTCCTCAATATTTTTCTTAACCTGCTCATGAAAAGAAACAACAAACTCGGCCTTGGCCTTTCCATCAAGATTAATCTGTTCTTGGAACAAATGAAGAGGAGTCAAAGGATTAAATCCATAAACTATCTGAAAAGGTGAGAACTTAGTAGCACGATGCACAGAGTGATTATAGGCAAACTCAACATGAGGTAAACAATCCTCCCAAGTCTTAACATTCTTTTTAATCAGAGCACGCAAGAGAGTGGCTAAAGTCCTATTAACTACTTCAGTTTGTCCATCAGTTTGTGGATGACAAGTAGTAGAAAACATCAGCTTAGTTCCTAACTTAGACCAAAGAGTTTTCCAGAAATGACTCAAAAACTTGGTGTCACGATCAGAAACAATACTCCTAGGCATGCCATGAAGTTTAACCACATCTCTAAAGAACAAGTCAGCAATGATGGAAGCATTATCAGTTTTGTGACAAGCAATGAAGTGAGCCATTTTAGAGAATCTATCTACCACCACAAAGATTGAATCTCGGCCTCTTTTAGTCCTAGGCAATCCTAACACAAAGTCCATTGATATATCAATCCAAGGTGCTGAAGCAATAGGAAGTGGAGTGTACAAACCTTGAGGACGAGCCTTAGCTTTGGCCTGAGTGCAAACGACACACCTATTGCATATCCTCTCAACATCTTTCTTCATGTTTGGCCAGTAGAAATGTTCCTTCAGAATAGCATAGGTCTTAGCGACACCAAAATGCCCCCATCAATCCTCCTCCATGGGATTCCCTGACATAAAGCTCTCTCAAAGAACAAGTGGGTAAGCACAGTCGGTTTTCAAATAATAAGAAACCATCAGATAGATAAAACTTGCCACTAGCATGTTTTTCACCATCTTTAAATTGTTCTTTGAAATTAGGATCATCAGCATAATAGGTTTTAATCTGATCAAAACCTAACAACTTAGTATCCATGGTAGTAAGCAAAGTATATCTTCTAGAAAGTGCATCAGCAACAATGTTTTCCTTACCTTGCTTGTAGTGGATGACATAAGGAAAAGTTTCAAGAAATTCTACCACTTGGCGTGTCTCCTGTTCAGCTTGTGTTGTCCTTTCAGGTGCTTGAGTGATTCATGATCAGTGTGGATCACAAACTCTTTTGGCCATAGGTAGTGCTGCCATGTTTCCAAAGCTCTAATCAAAGCATAAAGCTCCTTATCATAAGTCGGATAGTTCAACATAGCACCTCCAAGCTTTTCACTGAAATAGGCAATGGGTTTCTTCTCTTGCATCAGCACTGCTCCAATACCTATACCAGAAGCATCACATTCAATTTCAAATGTCTTAGAAAAATCATGAAGTGCAAGTAGAGGTGCTTCAGTCAACTTCCCTTTTAGGTTCTGAAAAGCTTCTTCTTGTGCTTCTTCCCATCTGAACCCCACATTCTTTTTGATAACTTCAGTGAGGGGTGCTGCAATAGTGCTGAAGTCTCTGACAAACCTTCTGTAGAACCCAGCTAGTCCATGAAAGCTCCGGACTTCACTCACACTCTTAGGAACTGGCCAATCTCGGATGGCTTTTCACTTTCTCTTCATCCACCCTGATTCCTTGAGCTGAAACAACAAAGCCTAGAAACACAAGGTGATCTGCTCCAAAGGTACATTTATCAAGATTAGCAAAGGAGAGATTCTTTCCTAAGCACTTCTAACACAATTTTCAAATGTTCAGTGTGCTCAGACAAACTCTTGCTATAGATCAAGATGTCATCGAAATAAACTACCACAAAGTGTCCTATGAAGGCTCTCAAAACATGATTCAGTCTCATGAAAGTGCTAGGGAGCAATAGTTAAACCAAAAGGCATAACAAGCCACTCATACAATCCATGTTTTGTTTTAAAAGCAGTTTTCCATTCATCTCCTTCCCTCATCCTAATCTGATGATATCCACTCTTTAAATCTATTTTAGAGAAAATGCAAGACCCATGCAATTCATCAAGCATATCATCAAGTCTAGGGATAGGATGTCTGTACTTTACAGTGATATTGTTGATGGCTTTGCAGTCAACACACATGCGCCAGCTTCCATCCTTCTTTTGCACCAGTAGTACATGTACGGCACAAGGGCTCATGCTTTCTCTAATGTGTCCTTTAGCCATCAGCTCATCAACCTGCCTTTGCAACTCCTTGGTTTCGTCTGGGTTGGTTCTATAGGCTGGTCTATTTGGAAGAGAAGCGCCTGGAACCAGATCTATTTGGTGTTCAATCCCTCTGAAAGGTGGCAAGCTAGCTGGACTCTCTCCTGGGAAGACATCACCATATTCCTGCAAGATAAACTCAAACCCTTTCGGAAGCTCCGGGTGCATGGTTAGAAGAAGTTAGTAGTGAACCTTTAAAGATAAACAAAAGCAAAGGTTTTTGAAGAAACAAAGCTTTCTTGATCTCACTGTTTTTGGCCAAAGGATTAGTCCCCTTCTTTGATTCAGATGAGTTCTCTTTGGCTTCTTGTCGCCTGAGCATTAGTTGTAGCTGATCTTCATGTACTTCTTGAGGTGACAAAGGTGCAAGCACAATCTTTTTATCCCTGTGAGTGAAGGAGTGGCGATTTGTAAACCCATCATGGATAGCTTTCTTATCATACTGCCAAGGCCTGCCTAAGAGGATATGACAGGAATCCATGGGTAGAACATCACACACTATCTCATCTTGGTACCTCCCAATGGTTATAGGAACCATAACTTTCTCAGTGACCTTCAGCTCGCCACCCTCATTAAGCCATTGAAGTGGATAAGGTCTAGGATGCTTCCCTGTTTTTAGCCCAAGCTTTGCTACAAGAGATTCACTAGCCACGTTAGTACAACTTCCACCATCTATAATCAAGCTGCAAACTTTATCATAAACAGTACAACGAGTGTGAAAGAGATTCTCCCTTTGATCAATGTCTTCTGGTTTGGATTGGACCTGAAGAGACCTTCTTGTAACTAGGAGCTGTCCACGGACTGGATAGTCTATCAACTCTTCTTCGGAAGCATCAGCATTCTCTTCCTCAGATATAATATCACCATTATCCAAGAGGATCATCACCTTCTTATTAGTGAACTCATTAGCACAGTGACCAATGCCATGGCACTTGAAACACTTCACATCTCTTGATCTGGTTGCTGGTGCCTTTCCCTTATCATCACGCTGATAGGCTTTGTGTTCTTCCTTGGGTTTAACTAGAGCTTTGTCTTCCTTTGTCGATCTGAAGTTGTTGCTGCTGTAAGTCCCTTGTAGTTGCTCTTTCTTTTTAGCTGCTATTCAATGAGAATAGCTTTGTGGAGAAGCTCATAAATGTCTTAATACTCTTGCAACTCCAATCTATCTTGTATCTCTCTTTTAAGTCCAGCTTGAAACCGAGCCATAGTAGCTTCAGGACCTTCCTCAATAGCAGCCTTCATCATGTGTATCTCCATCTCCTGATAGTAATCATCAACACTCTTGGTTCCTTGTGTGAGCCTCCTGAGTTTCATATGTACTTCTCTGATGTAATGACTTGGCACAAAGCGCTTCTTCATGATGGTCTTGAGCTCAAACCAAGAAGATACTTGTGGTTCTCCTGTCTTTCTCCTGCTTGTCACGACCTGATCCCACCAATGCAGAGCATATCCATTGAATTCAGTAGCAGCCAGTCTAACCTTCTTTGGCTCGGAGTAGTTTTGGCAGTCAAAAACAAGCTCTATCTTCTTCTCCCTATTATTTTAGAGAATAGAAAGTGTATTAAGAGATTAAGAGAAGATTAAGAGAGAATAAGAGTGATTATGTGAGAAATGTGTTCTTAGATCTGATAGTAACTCGAGAGAGACATGTTTAAAGTAGAGAGAAAAGAGTCTCAAAGTGTATATCATTAATATTAAGAGATGAGTTACAAATATATACAAGAGGTTAAGCAAGGGTTTGCGCAAGCTAAGAACTATTACAAGCATGTGTGGTCAATGGGAAGAAGCTCCACACTTGGCTGAGATTACTCACACGCCTAGCTCTCTTTACAGCCTGTCATGGCCTGGCTAAAGTAGCCTTATCTCCAAACGGTCGACTTCTTCCTCATGGTTAGTTCACTGTGCTGAACCTCTTCTTCCCTTAGTGTCACACACTTTACCTTTCCTCACTTGTTTTACCTCAAACCCATTTACCATGCAGTAACTTTATTTTTACTGCATGGTAACTTTTCTCAAGTATATTTTCTTCTTCTCTCCTCTTCATAATCACAATACTTCTCATCTCTTCTCACCACATTTCAACACTCCCCCTCAAGCTAGACCATGTGGAACAAGTCGAGCTTGGAAGGACCATGAGATCTTCCTCATTAAAAACCTCATCAAAGAAAACCCATTGGGACAAAACTTTGATGAGGGAAAAAGAGTAAAGACCTCATGATCAGGGGACTAGTGAATGGGTGTAAGATCAATGAGTCCTAACCTGATGTGTATGGACTCCATTGTCTTCTGCCTTGCTGCCTTGGTGAATATATCTGCCAACTGATCTTCACTTCTAGTGTAACATGGCAAGATCACTCCCAAGACTATCATCTGCCTTACCTTGTGACAATCAACCTCAATGTGTTTTGTCCTCTCATGAAACACAGAGTTGGTAGCAATGTGTATGGCAGCTTGATTGTCACAATGCATGGTCATAGGTGTTGCTTGCTCGATCTCCAAGTGCTTCAGAATTCCCTTGATCCATACTAACTCATTGGTAAGCTTTAGCATTGCTCTATACTCAGCTTCAGCACTGGAACATGAGACCACCTTCTGCTTCTTGCTCTTCCAAGTAACCATGTTTCCTCCAATGAAGGTGCAGTACCCGGTTGTGGACTTCCTATCATTCCTATCACCAGCCCAATCAGCATCACAATAGCCCACCACTTCTGTACTCTTGTTGCACCCCATCCATACTCCCAATCCTTGTGTTCCATTTAGATACATAAGAACTCTCTCCACCATTCTCCAATGGTGCTCCTTTGGTTGTTGCATATGCTGGCTCACTTGATTCACTGCAAAGCATATGTCTGGCCGAGTGATGGTGAGATAGATCAGCTTTCCCACCAGCTTCCTATACAGCTTAGGATCATGGAACTTCTTGCTGTCTTCTATCTCTCCCTCTCTCGGAATCTTGTACCCATCTTCCATGGGCATCTTGGCTGTCTTTCCTCCATAAGCACCTGCATCTTTCAAAAGATCAAGTGTATACTTTCTTTGGGAAATGAATAAACCTTCCTTGGATCTACACAACTCAATCCCAAGAAAGTATTTCATCTCTCCCAAGTCTTTTATGTCAAACACAGACTTGAGATAATCCTTGGTTTCTTGTATACCTGTTTTATCAGAACCAGTGATAATAATATCATCAACATATACAAGAATAACTATGATACCTCCTGGTGTTACCAAAGTGAAGAGTGTGTGATCTAGTTCACACTTTCTGAACCCTTTTCCATTCAGAGTGGTGCTAAGCTTGTGGTACCAAGCTCTTGGTGATTGCTTCAACCCATAGATAGCCTTCTTCAGTCTCAATACATTTCCTGGTTTTACCATCCCTTCCATACCTGGTGGTGGTAACATATAGACTTCATCTTCAAGCTCCCCCTGAAGAAAGGCATTCTTCACATCCATTTGCCATAGATCCCACTCAAGGTTGACAGCAAGAGATAGCACTACCCTGATTGTATGGAGCTTGGCGACTGGAGCAAAGGTATCTATATAGTCTTCTCCATATGTTTGTGTGAATCCCCTAGCCACCAGTCTTGTCTTGCGCCTATCTATCTTCCCATTGGGTAGATACTTGATGGTGAATATCCACTTGCAACTCACAGCCCTCTTTCCCTTTGGTAGTTCACTTTCATACCAAGTCTCATTCTTCACCATAGCATCAGCCTCAGCATTGACTGAATCTCTCCACTCCTGGATGAGCATAGCTTCTTCATAGCTTCTAGGAACATAGCTTTCATCCAAACTGACCATGAAGGCACAATGCTCTTCCGGGAACTCAGCAAAGGAGCACACAGCTTGAGAAGGATGCTCCACAGCTTGGGCATTGTAGTACACTCTCGTGTTTACCCAAGTGGAAGGATCCTTTCTTACTCTTGTACTCCTTCTTAGTGGAACCACTTCTTGTTCTTCTACCACTTCTTCTTGTAGTACAGGCTTCTACTTCAGGTTCTTGTACCACTTCCTCTTGATTTCTTCTTACTGATCCTTGTTCTTGATTTCTTTCTCCACCTTGAGCAGGACTATCTGGACTTTGATCTTCATAACCTCCAGTTCCAGACTCGTTTCCCCCTTCATGCTCAAGGTGAGTAGTTTCTTCCATCTCAGCATTGCTAGGCTGCTGATGCCCTCTCGGATCCTGAGAGATACCAATGCCAAGACTCTCAAATATGTTTCTCAAGCTAGCAGCTCTATCTGATGGTTGTGCTAAATCTTCAAGCTCTTCCCAGTTCTTCCCTTCATAGTAACCTTTGTCTTCCATGAACTTAACTTCCCGGGACACTAGAACTCTCTTTGCTTCAGTGTCAAAACACTTGTATCCCTTCTGAGTTGTAGAGTACCCAATGAACATAGCCTTGGTGCTTTTGGCTTCAAGCTTGTTTCTGGTCTCTCTTGGTACTAGAACATAGCACACACATCCAAACACTCTCAAGTGATCCAGCACTGGTTTGCTCTTGTTTAACACCTCAAAAGGAGATTGATCTCCAAGAATCTTTGTTGGTGTCCTGTTGATCAGATAACAAGCAGCAAGTACAGCATCACTCCAATACCTTCTCGGAACACTGGTTTGGAACATCATAGATCTAGCCACCTCCATAAGATGTCTGTTCTTCCTCTCAGCAACTCCATTCTGTTGAGGAGTGTAGGGGCAGCTTGTCTGATGCAGAATCCCATGGCTTGCTAGATGTTCTTTAAAGGCATTTCCAGTATACTCTCCACCATTATCAGACCTGAAAATCTTTATCTTGGCATTATAATGGTTAGAAACATATGCTTGGAAATTTTTAAAAGCATCTAGCACCCTATCTTTTGTTTTAATGAGTGTTAACCAGGTGTATTTGGATTTTTCATCAATGAAAGAAACATAATACTTGAAACCATCTCGAGATAAACAAGGGGCAGTCCACACATCTGAATGAATCAAGTCAAAGCAATTTTCATACAGAGTAGTGGAGTTTTGAAAAACAGTTTTGCAATGTTTACCCAAGATACAAGCCTCACAATCATTATTTCTAAACATGACACCTGGTAACATTAAGCTTAAAGCTCTACCATGGGGATGTCCTAGTCTAGCATGCCACAATGCATCTTTACTCAAAGTAGAAACAGAATTAAAAGAAACAAAAGAGTTTGAAATAGGTGCAAGGTCTTCAAGCATATAAAGATCTCCCTTAGTAGCTCCTTGCCCAATCAACTTATTGCTCTCAATATCCTGAAACTTCACATCATTAGGACTAAAAATAACATTGCATTGAAGATCAGTGGTGCATCTCTTAACAGATAAGAGATTTGAAGTAAACTCAGGCATGAAGAAAGCATTAGACTCTTTATCAAACAATTTAAGCTTTCCAATCCCTCTAATGGGAATCCGATCACCATTAGCTATCATGACATGACCCTGAGCAGGAACAATCTCTCTAATGAGTTTACTATCACTAATCATATGATGGGATGCACCAGAATCAATAATCAAGGGCTTATGCATGCTAGTAGCAATATGAGTCCTAGGAGTTTCTTTCAAACTCTCAATCAATCCTAGCCATTTATCAGAACAATGCACACTGCTATGCTCAGGGTAAGAGCTTTTGATCAAGTCTAGCAACCTATCAGTTTCACTAGACATTCTATAAGCAGTGTAAGAGTAACCAAGAGTGTTTCCAAGCTTGTTACCAGACTCCTTGAGTGCTCGGATGAGAGCCTCAATGTCAGACTTCTTGATCACATCTTGATCAACACTCTTCCCTCCCGAGTGATGAGAAGCAAGTGCTTTTCCTTCACTTTCACCCACTTGTGCACTTGGACCAGCTCCACTTGCTTCAGTAGAAAGGTTAGCTCTTGCTTCTCTATCCTTGTTGAACTTGGCCGGCTTGAGATGGGGATGCAATATCCAACACTGACTCTTCTTATGGCCTTGTCTCTTGCAATGATCACAGCTTCCCGAGAACCTCTCTCTCGGCCTCCTATCTTCACCTCCATAGCCAGCCTTATTAGCTTGCATCTCCTCGGCCTGGTGAGCCATACTAAGCTCCCCCTTGCCTCCAAATAGTCCAAGCGACCCTTCTTCTTTCTGGAGTTGTGCCATCACCTCCTCCATAGATGGTAAGCTTGGCGACCTCAGTATATGCTTGATGACATCTTTGTAGCATGGGTTGAGTGTCATCAGCAAACCAAACACCTGATCCTGCTCCTTCTCTCCATGAGCAATGCCTGATCAGTTGTACTCGGTCTCAAGCTCTCTAGCTCAGACCACATCGATTTGAACTTCCCCATATGCTTGGTAAGTTCCACATCTTCTTGCGCGAGTGTGTTGATAGCTCTCTTGAGCTCAAACACTCGGGTCAAGTTTGAGACATTCCCAAATGTCTTCTGGAGAGTCTCCCATAGGTGTTTAGGAGTCTCACAGTAGCTGTAAGCCTCGAGAATAGGCACCTCCAAAGAACCTTGTAGCACAGAAAGTACCATAAGATCCTCTTGAACCCATTTCTTAGCTTCGGCTTTGCTGAGAGCTTTCCCTTCTTCACCTTCTTCTCCTTCCTTAGCCACTGGTTCTGGCCCATCATCAGTGATGTGGTTCCACAACCCTAGCCTCCCCACAGCTGTCTTCACCAACCGCGACCACAAAAGATAGTTCCCACCACCTTTTAAAGCAACCGGAACCTTCACCATCATCTTGTTGTCATCCATGATCTCTTGCCCTTCTCAACTATCCGCAAAGCTTCAAACTTGTATAGAGAAGAACCCCACAGCTCCAAACCTTCAAGAATAATCAACCCTCAAAAGATCTAGACCCAAAAGCTTCAACTCAAACCGCAAGAACAAAGAAGAACACTTGGAGATAGCAAGAACACAAGAGAAAAATAAGAACACAAGAGAATAGATTCCGAGATCTCTTAATACCACAGCCAACCTGGCTCTGATACCATATTATTTAGAGAATAGAAAGTGTATTAAGAGATTAAGAGAAGATTAAGAGAGAATGAGAGTGATTATGTGAGAAATGTGTTCTTAGATCTAATAGTAACTCGAGAGAGACATGTTTAAAGTAGAGAGAAAAAGAGTCTCAAAGTGTATGATTTGATTAATGAGAGGAGTTACAAATATATACAAGAGGCTAAGAGAGGTTTGCGCAAACAAAACTATTACAAGCATGTGAGGTCAATGGCAAGGTGATCCATACTTGGCTGAGAATGCTCACACGCCTAGGCTCACTTTACAGCCTGTCATGGACTGGCTAAAGCAACATTATCTTCAAACGGTCGACTCTTCCCTCTTGGTTAGATCACTGTGCTCAGCCTCTTCTTCCTTTAGTGTTTCACACATTGCTTTCCTCACTTGTTTTACCTCAAACCCATTTACCATGCAGTAACTTTATTTTTACTGCATGGTAACTTTTCTCAAGTATATTTTCTTCTTCTCTCCTCTTCATAATCACAATACTTCTCATCTCTTCTCACCACATTTCAACAGGGAACCACTAATCAGTGGAGAATAACCAGGAAGTTGAATAAATCTCATAGGAGTTGTGAGTAAGAAGATATTCCACTTTCTATCCAGATGATTCCAGATTAGCCTGTTCGGACATATGGCAATATCTTCATGATTCTTATCAAACCAGGATGAACCACGATCTAAGAAGCTTTATTTGGAACCACTAATCAGTGGAGAATAACCAGGAAGTTGAATAAATCTCATAAGTGTTGTGAGCAGAAGATATCCCACCTTCTATCCAGATGATTCCAGATTAGCCTGTTCGGACATATGGCAATATCTTCATGATTCTTATCAAACCAGGATGAACCACGATCTAAGAAGCTTTATTTGGAACCACTAATCAGTGGAGAATAACCAGGAAGTTGAATAAATCTCATAAGTGTTGTGAGTAAGAAGATATCCCACCTTCTATCCAGATGATTCCAGATTAGCCTGTTCGGACATATGCCATTATCTTCATGATTCTTATCAAACCAGGATGAACCACGATCTAAGAAGCTTTATTTGGAACCACTAATCAGTGGAGAATAACCAGGAAGTTGAATAAATCTCATAAGTGTTGTGAGCAAGAAGATATCCCACCTTCTATCCAGATGATTCCAGATTAGCCTGTTCGGACATATGCCATTATCTTCATGATTCTTATCAAACCAGGATGAACCACGATCTAAGAAGCTTTATTTGGAACCACTAATCAGTGGAGAATAACCAGGAAGTTGAATAAATCTCATAGGAGTTGTGATAAGAAGATATCCCACTTTCTATCCAGATGATTCCAGATTAGCCTGTTCGGACATATGGCAATATCTTCATGATTCTTATCAAACCAGGATGAACCAAATCTAAGAAGCTTTATTTGGAACCACTAATCAGTGGAGAATAACCAGGAAGTTGAATAAATCTCATAGGAGTTGTGAGTAAGAAGATATCCCACTATCCAGATGATTCCAGATTAGCCTGTTCGGACATATGGCAATATCTTCATGATTCTTATCAAACCAGGATGAACCACGATCTAAGAAGCTTTATTTGGAACCACTAATCAGTGGAGAATAACCAGGAAGTTGAATAAATCTCATAAGTGTTGTGAGCAAGAAGATATCCCACCTTCTATCCAGATGATTCCAGATTAGCCTGTTCGGACATATGCCATTATCTTCATGATTCTTATCAAACCAGGATGAACCACGATCTAAGAAGCTTTATTTGGAACCACTAATCAGTGGAGAATAACCAGGAAGTTGAATAAATCTCATAAGTGTTGTGAGCAAGAAGATATCCCACCTTCTATCCAGATGATTCCAGATTAGCCTGTTCGGACATATGCCATTATCTTCATGATTCTTATCAAACCAGGATGAACCACGATCTAAGAAGCTTTATTTGGAACCACTAATCAGTGGAGAATAACCAGGAAGTTGAATAAATCTCATAGGAGTTGTGAGTAAGAAGATATCCCACTTTCTATCCAGATGATTCCAGATTAGCCTGTTCGGACATATGGCAATATCTTCATGATTCTTATCAAACCAGGATGAACCAATATCTAAGAAGCTTTATTTGGAACCACTAATCAGTGGAGAATAACCAGGAAGTTGAATAAATCTCATAGGAGTTGTGAGTAAGAAGATATCCCACTTTCTATCCAGATGATTCCAGATTAGCCTGTTCGGACATATGGCAATATCTTCATGATTCTTATCAAACCAGGATGAACCACGATCTAAGAAGCTTTATTTGGAACCACTAATCAGTGGAGAATAACCAGGAAGTTGAATAAATCTCATAGGAGTTGTGAGTAAGAAGATATCCCACTTTCTATCCAGATGATTCCAGATTAGCCTGTTCGGACATATGGCAATATCTTCATGATTCTTATCAAACCAGGATGAACCACGATCTAAGAAGCTTTATTTGGAACCACTAATCAGTGGAGAATAACCAGGAAGTTGAATAAATCTCATAAGTGTTGTGAGCAAGAAGATATCCCACCTTCTATCCAGATGATTCCAGATTAGCCTGTTCGGACATATGCCATTATCTTCATGATTCTTATCAAACCAGGATGAACCACGATCTAAGAAGCTTTATTTGGAACCACTAATCAGTGGAGAATAACCAGGAAGTTGAATAAATCTCATAGGAGTTGTGAGTAAGAAGATATCCCACTTTCTATCCAGATGATTCCAGATTAGCCTGTTCGGACATATGCCATTATCTTCATGATTCTTATCAAACCAGGATGAACCACGATCTAAGAAGCTTTATTTGGAACCACTAATCAGTGGAGAATAACCAGGAAGTTGAATAAATCTCATAGGAGTTGTGAGTAAGAAGATATCCCACTTTCTATCCAGATGATTCCAGATTAGCCTGTTCGGACATATGGCAATATCTTCATGATTCTTATCAAACCAGGATGAACCACGATCTAAGAAGCTTTATTTGGAACCACTAATCAGTGGAGAATAACCAGGAAGTTGAATAAATCTCATAGGAGTTGTGAGTAAGAAGATATCCCACTTTCTATCCAGATGATTCCAGATTAGCCTGTTCGGACATATGGCATTATCTTCATGATTCTTATCAAACCAGGATGAACCACGATCTAAGAAGCTTTATTTGGAACCACTAATCAGTGGAGAATAACCAGGAAGTTGAATAAATCTCATAGGAGTTGTGAGTAAGAAGATATCCCACTTTCTATCCAGATGATTCCAGATTAGCCTGTTCGGACATATGGCAATATCTTCATGATTCTTATCAAACCAGGATGAACCACGATCTAAGAAGCTTTATTTGGAACCACTAATCAGTGGAGAATAACCAGGAAGTTGAATAAATCTCATAGGAGTTGTGAGTAAGAAGATATCCCACTTTCTATCCAGATGATTCCAGATTAGCCTGTTCGGACATATGGCATTATCTTCATGATTCTTATCAAACCAGGATGAACCACGATCTAAGAAGCTTTATTTGGAACCACTAATCAGTGGAGAATAACCAGGAAGTTGAATAAATCTCATAGGAGTTGTGAGTAAGAAGATATCCCACTTTCTATCCAGATGATTCCAGATTAGCCTGTTCGGACATATGGCAATATCTTCATGATTCTTATCAAACCAGGATGAACCACGATCTAAGAAGCTTTATTTGGAACCACTAATCAGTGGAGAATAACCAGGAAGTTGAATAAATCTCATAAGAGTTGTGAGTAAGAAGATATCCCACTTTCTATCCAGATGATTCCAGATTAGCCTGTTCGGACATATGCCATTATCTTCATGATTCTTATCAAACCAGGATGAACCACGATCTAAGAAGCTTTATTTGGAACCACTAATCAGTGGAGAATAACCAGGAAGTTGAATAAATCTCATAGGAGTTGTGAGTAAGAAGATATCCCACTTTCTATCCAGATGATTCCAGATTAGCCTGTTCGGACATATGGCAATATCTTCATGATTCTTATCAAACCAGGATGAACCACGATCTAAGAAGCTTTATTTGGAACCACTAATCAGTGGAGAATAACCAGGAAGTTGAATAAATCTCATAGGAGTTGTGAGTAAGAAGATATCCCACTTTCTATCCAGATGATTCCAGATTAGCCTGTTCGGACATATGGCAATATCTTCATGATTCTTATCAAACCAGGATGAACCACGATCTAAGAAGCTTTATTTGGAACCACTAATCAGTGGAGAATAACCAGGAAGTTGAATAAATCTCATAAGTGTTGTGAGTAAGAAGATATCCCACTTTCTATCCAGATGATTCCAGATTAGCCTGTTCGGACATATGCCATTATCTTCATGATTCTTATCAAACCAGGATGAACCACGATCTAAGAAGCTTTATTTGGAACCACTAATCAGTGGAGAATAACCAGGAAGTTGAATAAATCTCATAGGAGTTGTGAGTAAGAAGATATCCCACTTTCTATCCAGATGATTCCAGATTAGCCTGTTCGGACATATGGCAATATCTTCATGATTCTTATCAAACCAGGATGAACCACGATCTAAGAAGCTTTATTTGGAACCACTAATCAGTGGAGAATAACCAGGAAGTTGAATAAATCTCATAGGAGTTGTGAGTAAGAAGATATCCCACTTTCTATCCAGATGATTCCAGATTAGCCTGTTCGGACATATGGCAATATCTTCATGATTCTTATCAAACCAGGATGAACCACGATCTAAGAAGCTTTATTTGGAACCACTAATCAGTGGAGAATAACCAGGAAGTTGAATAAATCTCATAAGTTGTGAGTAAGAAGATATCCCACTTTCTATCCAGATGATTCCAGATTAGCCTGTTCGGACATATGCCATTATCTTCATGATTCTTATCAAACCAGGATGAACCACGATCTAAGAAGCTTTATTTGGAACCACTAATCAGTGGAGAATAACCAGGAAGTTGAATAAATCTCATAGGAGTTGTGAGTAAGAAGATATCCCACTTTCTATCCAGATGATTCCAGATTAGCCTGTTCGGACATATGGCAATATCTTCATGATTCTTATCAAACCAGGATGAACCACGATCTAAGAAGCTTTATTTGGAACCACTAATCAGTGGAGAATAACCAGGAAGTTGAATAAATCTCATAGGAGTTGTGAGTAAGAAGATATCCCACTTTCTATCCAGATGATTCCAGATTAGCCTGTTCGGACATATGCCATTATCTTCATGATTCTTATCAAACCAGGATGAACCACGATCTAAGAAGCTTTATTTGGAACCACTAATCAGTGGAGAATAACCAGGAAGTTGAATAAATCTCATAGGAGTTGTGAGTAAGAAGATATCCCACTTTCTATCCAGATGATTCCAGATTAGCCTGTTCGGACATATGCCATTATCTTCATGATTCTTATCAAACCAGGATGAACCACGATCTAAGAAGCTTTATTTGGAACCACTAATCAGTGGAGAATAACCAGGAAGTTGAATAAATCTCATAGGAGTTGTGAGTAAGAAGATATCCCACTTTCTATCCAGATGATTCCAGATTAGCCTGTTCGGACATATGGCAATATCTTCATGATTCTTATCAAACCAGGATGAACCACGATCTAAGAAGCTTTATTTGGAACCACTAATCAGTGGAGAATAACCAGGAAGTTGAATAAATCTCATAAGAGTTGTGAGTAAGAAGATATCCCACTTTCTATCCAGATGATTCCAGATTAGCCTGTTCGGACATATGCCATTATCTTCATGATTCTTATCAAACCAGGATGAACCACGATCTAAGAAGCTTTATTTGGAACCACTAATCAGTGGAGAATAACCAGGAAGTTGAATAAATCTCATAGGAGTTGTGAGTAAGAAGATATCCCACTTTCTATCCAGATGATTCCAGATTAGCCTGTTCGGACATATGGCAATATCTTCATGATTCTTATCAAACCAGGATGAACCACGATCTAAGAAGCTTTATTTGGAACCACTAATCAGTGGAGAATAACCAGGAAGTTGAATAAATCTCATAGGAGTTGTGAGTAAGAAGATATCCCACTTTCTATCCAGATGATTCCAGATTAGCCTGTTCGGACATATGGCAATATCTTCATGATTCTTATCAAACCAGGATGAACCACGATCTAAGAAGCTTTATTTGGAACCACTAATCAGTGGAGAATAACCAGGAAGTTGAATAAATCTCATAGTGTTGTGAGTAAGAAGATATCCCACTTCTATCCAGATGATTCCAGATTAGCCTGTTCGGACATATGCCATTATCTTCATGATTCTTATCAAACCAGGATGAACCACGATCTAAGAAGCTTTATTTGGAACCACTAATCAGTGGAGAATAACCAGGAAGTTGAATAAATCTCATAAGTTTGTGAGCAAGAAGATATCCCACTTTCTATCCAGATGATTCCAGATTAGCCTGTTCGGACATATGCCATTATCTTCATGATTCTTATCAAACCAGGATGAACCACGATCTAAGAAGCTTTATTTGGAACCACTAATCAGTGGAGAATAACCAGGAAGTTGAATAAATCTCATAGGAGTTGTGAGTAAGAAGATATCCCACTTTCTATCCAGATGATTCCAGATTAGCCTGTTCGGACATATGGCAATATCTTCATGATTCTTATCAAACCAGGATGAACCACGATCTAAGAAGCTTTATTTGGAACCACTAATCAGTGGAGAATAACCAGGAAGTTGAATAAATCTCATAGGAGTTGTGAGTAAGAAGATATCCCACTTTCTATCCAGATGATTCCAGATTAGCCTGTTCGGACATATGGCAATATCTTCATGATTCTTATCAAACCAGGATGAACCACGATCTAAGAAGCTTTATTTGGAACCACTAATCAGTGGAGAATAACCAGGAAGTTGAATAAATCTCATAAGTTGTGAGTAAGAAGATATCCCACTTTCTATCCAGATGATTCCAGATTAGCCTGTTCGGACATATGCCATTATCTTCATGATTCTTATCAAACCAGGATGAACCACGATCTAAGAAGCTTTATTTGGAACCACTAATCAGTGGAGAATAACCAGGAAGTTGAATAAATCTCATAGGAGTTGTGAGTAAGAAGATATCCCACTTTCTATCCAGATGATTCCAGATTAGCCTGTTCGGACATATGGCAATATCTTCATGATTCTTATCAAACCAGGATGAACCACGATCTAAGAAGCTTTATTTGGAACCACTAATCAGTGGAGAATAACCAGGAAGTTGAATAAATCTCATAAGTGTTGTGAGCAAGAAGATATCCCACCTTCTATCCAGATGATTCCAGATTAGCCTGTTCGGACATATGCCATTATCTTCATGATTCTTATCAAACCAGGATGAACCACGATCTAAGAAGCTTTATTTGGAACCACTAATCAGTGGAGAATAACCAGGAAGTTGAATAAATCTCATAAGTGTTGTGAGCAAGAAGATATCCCACCTTCTATCCAGATGATTCCAGATTAGCCTGTTCGGACATATGCCATTATCTTCATGATTCTTATCAAACCAGGATGAACCACGATCTAAGAAGCTTTATTTGGAACCACTAATCAGTGGAGAATAACCAGGAAGTTGAATAAATCTCATAAGTGTTGTGAGCAAGAAGATATCCCACTTCTATCCAGATGATTCCAGATTAGCCTGTTCGGACATATGCCATTATCTTCATGATTCTTATCAAACCAGGATGAACCACGATCTAAGAAGCTTTATTTGGAACCACTAATCAGTGGAGAATAACCAGGAAGTTGAATAAATCTCATAGGAGTTGTGAGTAAGAAGATATCCCACTTTCTATCCAGATGATTCCAGATTAGCCTGTTCGGACATATGGCAATATCTTCATGATTCTTATCAAACCAGGATGAACCACGATCTAAGAAGCTTTATTTGGAACCACTAATCAGTGGAGAATAACCAGGAAGTTGAATAAAATCTCATAAGTGTTGTGAGCAAGAAGATATCCCACTTTCTATCCAGATGATTCCAGATTAGCCTGTTCGGACATATGGCAATATCTTCATGATTCTTATCAAACCAGGATGAACCACGATCTAAGAAGCTTTATTTGGAACCACTAATCAGTGGAGAATAACCAGGAAGTTGAATAAATCTCATAAGTGTTGTGAGCAAGAAGATATCCCACCTTCTATCCAGATGATTCCAGATTAGCCTGTTCGGACATATGGCATTATCTTCATGATTCTTATCAAACCAGGATGAACCACGATCTAAGAAGCTTTATTTGGAACCACTAATCAGTGGAGAATAACCAGGAAGTTGAATAAATCTCATAGGAGTTGTGAGTAAGAAGATATCCCACTTTCTATCCAGATGATTCCAGATTAGCCTGTTCGGACATATGGCAATATCTTCATGATTCTTATCAAACCAGGATGAACCACGATCTAAGAAGCTTTATTTGGAACCACTAATCAGTGGAGAATAACCAGGAAGTTGAATAAATCTCATAAGTGTTGTGAGCAAGAAGATATCCCACCTTCTATCCAGATGATTCCAGATTAGCCTGTTCGGACATATGCCATTATCTTCATGATTCTTATCAAACCAGGATGAACCACGATCTAAGAAGCTTTATTTGGAACCACTAATCAGTGGAGAATAACCAGGAAGTTGAATAAATCTCATAGGAGTTGTGAGTAAGAAGATATCCCACTTTCTATCCAGATGATTCCAGATTAGCCTGTTCGGACATATGGCAATATCTTCATGATTCTTATCAAACCAGGATGAAGCAATATATAAGAAGCTTGATTGGAACCACTAATCAGTGGAGAATAACCAGGAAGTTGAATAAATCTCATAGGAGTTGTGAGTAAGAAGATATCCCACTGGTGTAGCCATGACCAGAGACCTTGAGGAGAAGCTGAGTGACACTGATGAGGAGGCTACTGATGAGGAGAACCAAGACCAGAACCAGAACCAGAGAGAGACACCAGGAGAGCCAGCAAGTGTGTGGATTGGACCAGTGACTAGATCAAGGCTGAAAGCACAAGAGAGGAGGCTCTTACACTTAGTCAAAAACGTGGCTGAGAGTTCCAAGGGGGATAACCAAGACAAACCAGCCTGTTGGTTCAATTTAATTAAATTGTAATGTTTCTAGTTATTGGGCTTTTATTTAATTTAAACCAGAAAACAATTAAACCAGGTTTTGGGTAGATTAGGACTTTAAATCAAACCAATTTCGTGGCTTATTAGTATTAGGATTAGGATTAAACCATCTGGTTTAAGCCTAGGGTTTTCTTTTGATTTCTGTCGACATTGTTTAAGAGTTCATGGCTGCTTGCTTTGAAACTCATTCAACTTTCAATCTAAGAACTTTCAACTAAAGTTGTTTCAAGTCTCTAGCTTTCTCTGTTCAGCTTAAGAACATTGACCTCACTTAAAGGAAGGAATTCCTTGTGAATCCATCTTAGACAATACAGGGTGATTCTGTGTCTTTGAGTAGCAAAACAGCTTCTGAGCAATCCATAGCTCTTTAGCAAAGTTCATCATCAACATCTATCATCTATCCACAAGCCTTGAAGCAGATTGAGTCTTTGATTCTCTGTTTGCAAGGATTATCCAAGCATCTACCCACCTACAAGAGATCCAGGGAGAGACAGCCATTCCAGGGCTGCACCAAGTGGTATCAGAGCCTCTTGAAGGTTAGAGTTTGAAGTTTGAAACAAGGAGCACGAAATTTATCAGTTAAGAAGCAGTATTCTATGTCTGGATATGAAGATGAGCTTACAATTCCATTCTTCTATGGGAAGATTGATACAGAGGCATACCTTGATTGGGAAAAGAAGATGGAGTTTCTCTTTGGACTCCAATACTACACTGAAAAGAAAAAGGTATGTCTAGCAGTCAATGGACTCTGTGGAAGTGCATTCTCATGGTGGCAGAGAGTTTCTCAGACTAGGAGATTTGAAAAAAAATCACAAATTACTTCATGGGTTGAGATGAAGACCTTGATGAAGAAGAGGTTTGTCTTGCAGTGGAAACTTCCTGAACTAAAACCAGGAGCAGCAACAAAGCTTACTACTCTAGATCAGCCTGCCTGTTGGTCTGAATTGCCATCAAAACCAGCTGAGAGAAGATCTGTGGATCCTGATCTATCATTGGAAAGAGAGGAGGAGAAGCTGCAAACTTCTATATTAGCTTCACCAATAAAACAGATTGAGGAGAGTCATGAAACTGAATCAGAACCAACAACTCTTTGTCTAAAGCTAGAGGAGGAAGTACAAGTTGCAGAAGCTGAGTGTAGCCACGTGCCTGATCAAACAAAACAAGAAGAAGAAGTTCCTAAAGGGTCATCTAAAGCTCTTGAATTGGTGTTTTATACTGTTGAGCAAGGTGATAGTTTTAAGAGTTTATCTTGTGAGTTTCTGATCAGACCTATTGTATGTCTTCAGCTAAGCTTAGTGGAGCATCTGAGAGTTGTTAAGGGCCTGCAACAAGTTATTTTTGAACCTGGAGGAAGCTTTTGTGTGTTTAGAAAAAGTCACAAAATTCTGGAACAGAAAGCAGCAGCCTTCAAGTTTGATTTGCAGAGTTCATTCACTCTTGAAGAAGAAGATTTGTGGTCAAATCTTTTTGAAGGGAGAGAGGATGGAGTAATTCTAACTAGCTGCAGTAAACATAGAGGAAGAACAGGAGGCAACACATCCTTTATCAGCTTCATAACTGATCAGAACAAGCTGAGAAGAGATAAACAGGAACTGGTGGTGGTTAAAGGGGAGCCAGAACAGGAGGATGAGTATGGAGACCAAAACCACACGACCTCCTGACCAGAGGGAGATTAAACTGAGAGTATATGGTCTTATGATCATGACTAGGACGTGTGTAGGATCATCCTGGAGAAGAGCAGTCAGCTTCAAACTCAACAAAGAGGAGGAATCATCTGCCTTTGAAGGTACCTACCTTGAGAAGAGTTCCAAGATGTTTTTGAGACATGAGAAAGGATTGCAGAGCTTTGTATTTGACCCTGGAAAGATTAGAGAAGTGAGGATATCTCTCAAGGCCATATCATGCACTCTGGAGTTGAGTGATCAGGGTTCTATCATCATACAGAGCTTGGATTTGAGGTCAAATCCTTTTAAAGGAGGAGGGGATGGTGTAGCCATGACCAGAGACCTTGAGTGTTGACATGAAGAAATAAAAGAGGTGATCAAGCATGACAAGAGAGTATGAGGTGAAGCATGAGAAGAAGAAACAATGTAGAGTAAGAGAGGAAACACATGGATGCGGATCAAGCTAAAAAAGAGTAACCTTGGATGACAAGCTATTCCGTACAACCTAAAGCTCCCAATGAGACTTGCAAGTAAAGAAAGAAGAAAGGTGAATTCAAATAAAGAAGAATCTCGCCAAGATTAGTCTTGGCGACTTAGCTGAGCAATAGGAACGTTGGGGAGCTTGGTTCACGTGATGGGTTAAGGTTGAGAGATCAAGACAACCGTTGGGACATGTCACTTTCAGTCTGATCCGCCTGAACCATAGCAGTTTGGACTCTTCTCACTTGTTTATTAATTCTCTAGGATTTGCTTTGTTTACTGTTTCTCTATGTCGATCACATCTAGCCTATATTAAGGTTGTAACCTGAACCATTTCAAGCTAAGGAAATATAATTCCTCTTTACTTATCTTTTGCGCAAACTCTCTCTCTCTCTCTCTCTCTCTCTCTCTCTCTCTCTCTCTCGGATCATCTCCTTAATTCTCACATTGTTCTTGATAAATCACCACATATTCTCTCTTAATCCATTTAACTTATCATGGTATCAGAGCATCAAAGCTCTTGAAACCTATTCTAACTTCCGCAAACTCTGTTCTTGTTCATCTCAACTCTGTTCTTAACTTTCTCTCTCCTGTTCTTGGTGATTTGAAAGAAAAATGGAGGAAAACAACAACAACAACAACAAACACCTCAACATACCTGTGACCTTGAAAGGGATTAACTATCTCTTCTGGGCCATGATGGTGAAGAGAGCCCTTGGAGGAAAAGGTTTATGGAAGTATGCAACAACAGCATCAGCTCCAAAACAAACCGTCCAAGGAGAAGATGGAAAGGAGATGGTGGTAGCTGATGAAGAGAAATGGGAACAAGAAGATCTCATGGTGCTCTCAGCCCTCCTTAGCTCACTTGAACCAGCAATTATGGAGTCTTACTCTTACTGTGAGACTACCAAGCAGTTGTGGGACACTCTGTACAAGGTGTATGGGAATGTCTCCAATCTCACCAAGGTCTTTGAGGTAAAGAAAGCCCTCAATGGTCTCAGTCAAGGAGATGTGGAGTTTCAGCCCCACTTTGGCAAGTTCAGATCTCTTTGGGCAGAGCTGGAGATATTAAGACCACACACTGTGGACAATGATATCCTCCTAGCCAGGCGTGAAGAAGATAAAGTCTTTGGGATGCTGCTCACACTCAACTCATCCTATGGTGGCCTTATCAAGCATATCCTAAGGGCTGATAAGCTCCCTGACTTAGATGATGTGTGTGCTCAAATCCAGAAGGAAGAAGGGTCAGTGAGCCTATTTGGAAGCAAGGGAGACTTGAGCATGGCTCACCAGGCTGAGGAAGTGGTCGCCAACAAGGCTGCTTACAAACATGAGGATAGGAAGTCCTTGATCTGTGACCACTGCAAGAAGAAGGGTCATCTCAAAGACAAGTGCTGGATCCTACATCCCCATCTGAAGCCAAACAAGTTCAAGGAGACAAGAACTCAGTACCAGGATGCAAGAGCCAACTTCTCAGCTGATGGAGTTGAGCCAGCAACTCCAAACTCAGTCTGCTCCAACAGCAACCATGGTGGAGGAAGCGCAATGGCTTCAACATCAGTGTACAATACACCAAGGACCAACATAGATGAGCTTCTCAAGAAGTCTGACTTGGAAGCTCTCATCAAGGCCCTAAAAGAATCTGGTATCTCTAGAACCTTTGGGATCTCTCTTAATGCTTCTCACACTGCTGGTGATGTTTTAAATGTTTTAAAATCAGCTAAACCTTTGATAATCGACTCTGGTGCTTCTCATCACATGATTAGTGATTTGAACCTGATTAAAAACATTGAACCAGTGATAGGAAATGTGATGATAGCTAATGGTGATAAAATTCCAATAAAAGGTGTAGGAGATCTTAGGCTGTTTGATAAAGACTCTAAAGCTTTTTACATGCCCACCTTTGCCTCAAACTTGCTATCTGTTAAGAGAGTCACTACTGATTTAAATTGTCAAGTTACTTTCACTCCTAACAGTGTGTCTTTTCAGGATATTGATTCTAGTAAGTTGCTTGGAAAAGGTGTCACCAAGGGGGACTTGTACTTGCTTGAGGACACAAGACCAGCTTCTGATTTATCTAGTGCTTTTGTTTCTGTCTCTGAATTCCCTAAAGATGTAATGTGGCATGCTAGATTAGGTCATCCTCACTCGCATGCTTTGAACATCCTGTTGCCTAGTATTAATTTTAAAAGTGATTGTGAAGCTTGTATCTTAGGGAAACATTGTAGAAATGTATTTCCTAAATCCAAGACTATCTATGAAAATTGCTTTGATTTAATACATTCTGATGTGTGGACTGCCCCTTGTGCATCTAGAGAACAGCATAAGTATTTTGTGACATTCATAGATGAAAAATCCAAGTATACTTGGATCACATTGTTGCAATCTAAAGATAGGGTGCTAGAAGCTTTTAAAAATTTCCAAAACTAAATCACTAACCATTTCAATGTCAAGATTAAAATTCTTAGATCAGATAATGGTGGTGAATACACTAGCACAGCCTTCAAACAACACCTAGCTGCACACGGAATTATCCAACAAACTAGCTGCCCTTACACTCCACAACAAAATGGTGTGGCTGAGAGGAAGAATAGACACCTTATGGAGGTGGCCAGGAGTATCATGTTCCACGCCAATGTCCCTAAAAGATTTTGGGGAGATGCAGTGGTCACTGCTACCTACCTAATCAACCGCACACCTACAAGGGTTCTACTTGATTCCACACCATATGAGGTACTGAACAAAACCAAACCATCTATAGACCATTTGCGGGTGTTTGGGTGTGTGTGTTTTGTTTTTGTTCCAGGAGAACTGAGGAACAAGTTAGAAGCTAAAAGCACAAAGGCCATGTTCATTGGCTACTCTACATCTCAGAAAGGATACAAGTGCTATGTTCCAGAGACAAGAAGGGTCCTAGTATCAAAGGATGTTAAGTTCCTGGAATCAAAGGGGTATTATGCTGAGAGGAGTTGGGAAGAACTAAAGAATCTATCTCAATCTGCCTCGGACAGAGCTAATAACCTCAGAGTTATTATGGAAAGGCTTGGGATCAGTTTACCAAACTCACCAGCCCCGGTCAGAGAGGTTCCAACACAAGCTGAAGAAGGTGTTGAGATCACTCATCTTGATCATGAAGGGGGTGATAGAACTGAGCAGCAGCCTGCGCAAGCTCAACCTGAAGAAAGCTCAGTATCTCATGATCAAGGTGAGAGATCAGGAGCTGAGGAACAGATGGGAGAGCCAAGTGTGTTGAAATGGGTTAAGAAGAAAGTAATGAGGGATACTTATGAGTTTGAGAAAGAGTGAGGAGAAATGAGACTTGTGCATTATTAGGGATGGTACGGACTAGTACGGATCTGTACGGACTAGTACGGACCATCCCGAGTCAAGACTTCATTTGATCACTCTTGATGCATATTGAGGTTGTGCAAAGATAGGGCAGGAAGTGTACGGACATGGTAAATCCGTACAGCTAAGTTACCGAGTGGTTAGTATGAAATGGAGAAGTAACCAAGTAAAGAGAAGTCTTGGAATCAAAGAGAGGGTTTGGTATAGGATCAGACCGTTACAAGAGTAAAGGGATGGCGCGCCTTTGTCACAGCTTTGGACAGGCTGTAAAGCAAGGCCAAAGCGTGTGATGCATATGGTCCGCTCATTCAAATAGAGAGACTCCAACCATGCTGACTTCACATGCTTAGTATAGTAGCTTTTACTTTGCGCAAACCCTTGTATCCTCTCATATAAATATGTAACCTCATTGCTTAATAAGAATAATCACGATTTGCAACTCTCTCTCTCTAGTTCACAATGTTCTTCATGTTCTTCATACACCTTT
>NW_026616489.1:0-24389 GCF_000801105.2 Raphanus sativus | reverse complement strand
TTTGTAAGACCCGAACCCGGCCGGCTAGGCCGCGGTCGATGCTCACGTCGCTCGGTCCATACCCTGACCGAACCACTCAATTTTTCGATCTTTATCTATACTTTCGCCTAAGGGCGAAGTCTATCTTAGACCTAGCTAAGACTACCTTAGTCCTTCCCTAGCTTAGATCCTTTCAACTTATGCACAGCGGAATATTATCTATCAACCATTGGTCTAAAACCAATCTAACACTTGTCAGGTCGAATCACCTTAGCCATGATCAGTAGACACAACTACTACCAGCTCCAAGGTTGATCCTGAACCTAATCCAAGTCATACAATAACCGAGGTTCTGTTCCCCTAACCATTCTATCTAGATCTATGCAAGAATGCTAGATCATACCTTTGCCACATCCACGGAGCTTGATAGCTCTTTGTCTCAGCTGCCTTAGCTGTCTAGCTAGCTCATCCAGCTAGCTGAACTGAACCACTTCACTTGAGGTTCCCAACTCTCTTCCAGCTGATCGAGCTGCGAGGTAGCTTTGCCTAGCTCCCCATCCACTCGTCCAACTCCCCATTATACCTGTATAAACTCTCCCCTTAGGTACTTAGTCATTCAACCAACCATCCCCACAGACCAAGTACCTTTGGGAAGTCTTCAGCTGCAAAACCAACCACAAGCAAACATGCTCCAAAAAACTAATTAAAATTCATGATAATCATGATAATTCATAACTAAGAGAATGGTCAAGTCAGATTTCTCAGAACTGGCCTCGATCATACTGATCTCGCCCATGAACAGCCCATATGGCCATAACTGACCACCTCTAAATCAATGAGATAAAACTAATCTTTCACCATGATAATTCATGATAAATACCCATTAAGATATTTGAAGTCGGATCCTAACATTCCTCAGGAACTATCAGATCTCCACTTACCTGCCCAACCAAGGCCATGGAGAGATTTCTCTGAACCGGCCACTCCATGGTTCAGTACCTCCATGTCTGAACAACATAGAATAAGATTAATAATGCCCACCAGTTCCTGAGTCAATCAACCAACCACCCACATGACTCAGAACTGATGAGTCTTCACACATACCTAACCGGCCATGGACTATGTCCCACTGAACCTGATTAGTGTTGCTCTTACCACTGGTGCATCCTTTGATCAATCAGATCAGACACCTTGATCCATCATCCATGGATCAGGTCGTCCATCCTTGCCCATGATCAGATCACACACAGCCTTCCTTGTATAAACACACCAGCGCACATACTTGTGGTCCATACCAACAAGTACTAGCCTTACTCCTCTCCTTTGCTTGCTGTTGGATCCAAACGAATTGGACCTTACACTCCACATGGTTCCTCTGTCTCTAGGACTCCCATGTGTCTCATCAGTGGGTCGGACTCATGGTTCACACCATGATCAAACCCAACACCAAACCATGATCCATCATTGATCACTATCCAATGAACAGCATCTAACCATCATCCCACATGGATGAGTTAGATCAGTTATGATCCGCCCCTTTGTCCAGGGTCTTGGATTCCTAAGACACATCACAATATACATTCCTCAAGGGGCGTGCCATGCCTGGCCTTGATCCCACCCCAAGAGACACAACACAGACATAAAATAAACATAAACATAAGTAATCAACACATGTTACCTCATACTTGATCTTGCTAGACCTTGTGCTTCCCTGATCAGGTCCGGCCTTGTGCCTCTTGCACTTGTCTTAATCAGGTCTTATCACATACCTCCAGTATTGATAAGATCCATTCATGGGTCGCACCCATCATCCCTTCCATGGAACTTCCATGAAACAGTTTCTGCACTGCATCACCTTCAAGGCTGTACATGCCTTTGGAGTGGAGTCCGGCCTTCTCCATTCTCTTCTGGCCATTTGCGTGTTTACCATGATGTAGAGGAAGCCTAGGGTGTGTTCATCCATGATCAAACACCACCCAAGGGTCGTGCATCACTTCCCACTTCAGTTCCCATGAAACTGCCTTTCTACACCCACTGCCCTTAAGGCTGCTCTTGGACTTTGAGAGTGAATCCGGTCATCTCCCTTCTTCCCTGGCTATTTGGATGTGTAGTTAAGGATGTAGAGGAAGCCTATGCGTGGCAAACATAATCAAAACACCCACCAGAGGGTCGTTCTCAACTCCCCTCTTGATTGCCATCAAACTGCCTCTTTGCTGCCTTCAAGCCTCTCTTGGTCTTGGATTGTGTAATCCGACCATCTCTCTGTTTTTCTCTGTTTTTTCTGTGTTTCAGGAAGAAGAATGAAGCCCTGACGTGCCTGCAAAGGCACGGACTTGCCTGATATATATAGAAGAAGGGGTGGTTACTTCTTAACCATTGCATCCCTTCGGTATCATTTTCTGGCCATTGATTTAATCAATGGTCCAGATCACACCTGTTCGCCTATGGCAGTTACCAGACGTCCCTGACAGCCCTAACTGCTCTAGACATGTCACACACAAGCCTAGCTGGTTGCCCAAGCCCCTGGTTCAACCACAAGTGCCCACCGGCTCACCGGCACACCCGGGTGGTCCACATGGTCCGACCACTGTCCGGACCTGGCCCAACTGCCCAAGACTTGAACACTCAGTCTAGCTGAGTTGAGCTGATCCCCAGCTGACCCAGCTGAGTGAGCTAGTTCATCCAGCTCAGGGAGCTGACACACTCTTCAGTGAGCTACACTGAGCTGCACTACACTTCATCTAGCTGGTCGAGCTTGCTCACTGCATCTCCCAGCTGCCATACACTTTGTACAGCTCCTTTATACTTGTCTCCTTCTTGGTTTAGCTATATCTTAGCTTCCTGATGCCCTTAACCTTACTTCCAGGCCATGATACCCTTGTGTTTAGGTCACATGAGCTGACTGGTGCGTCTCCTTGCACCATGGTCGATCCTAAGGATCATATCCAGGATCAGGGACATGACAAGTCTCCCCCACTTAGAATGGATTCGTCCTCGAATCCAGTGGTGCTTACATCCCATATCATGACAAAGGTTCCAACTGAACTCTTTGCTTCCTGCACATCCGCTAAGGTTCATGACCCCAGTCACAACTTACTGGATCATTCCTTAACTGACCACAGCTTATCCCAGCTTGGCCCTATTGCGATCTTAACCCTACTAGACTAAACCGCCTCATACTTGACTTCTGTCCATCACCAGACATAGTCATACTTTGATCCTAGTCCATGACTAGATCATTTTCAGTCCTTAAGAACATACTGCATACTCGAGTCTTAGTAGATTTACCCAATCTCCAAGCTACTCAATGTATCAGTCAAGTCTTAAAGAACTCGATCACATTCCGGTCCTGTCCACTCCGGGACTCCACCGTCTCAATCCAACCATAGGTCAATCTCCGACTTGGTTGTGCTGCGACCCTCGTCCCTCACTGGACTTAGTCGACCTCATCTCAGCCATCTCGGCTGGTGCCAAACGATACGGACTTTTGGACATTGGGACCGTTCCCGGTTCTAGTTCGATCATGCTCGGGTCAGCCCCTGCAGGAGGCACACCCTGCAGCGCCCGAAACACATCCTTGAACTCTTGAACCAACCGAATCCTCGTCCGGGCTACCACCCCCTACAACCTCCTTAGTGTTAATGGTCGCCAACCAGGCCTCATGACCACCTCTCAGCATATTTTCCACCTGGACCGCTGAGATCACTAAGCATCCAGAGGTTGGTCGGATCCTTGGAATCTGATCGGGGGTCCACACCCACTCTCAAACTGCACCTTCCCGGTGACAGTCTAAGGTGGCCCGATTCTTTCCAAGACCAATCCATCCCTAAGATCACTTTATGATTCTTAAGGCTAACCACAATCAGATCCACGGGCATCGCCCTTCCTTGGATCATCACTGGGATGTCCCTAACAAGGCCTAGTGAATGCATCCTTTGGCCTCCGGCCGCACTCACTATCCCGGGATCATCCCCTATACCAATACAAACAACCCCTTTCCGATCATATCTGGACTCACAAACGGTGTGTAGCTCCAGTATCGAAAGGTATGTTGTTTCCACACCCCGATCATTAAGTACCTAGATGAGTAAGATATCGGTTTGATCACACATTTGGAAAACGTCCCATACCATTCTCCAAAGTGTCACACTTCTGTGAATGTCCCATACCATTCACAAGAGTGTTTATAATATACCTCAATCCCCATCATACTAAGCCACTTAACATCGTATTCCCAATCCATTCAAATTGATCTAAGGAATCCTACCTTGGCTTATACCGAGTCCCAGCTGATCCATCTGATCCCAAGCCACTCGTATACTAGCCATGTAGTCTCCCTTAAACCAACTTGAACCTCGCAAATGCTCACTTGTTTTGAACGGCCACCAAGGATAACACTTACCCCCAAAGAGTGCTGCACGTTTCTTTCAACCTAAGCCACTCTCAGGTTCATGTTACTTCCCTGGTCCAGGTCATCCATAAAAGATCTTGCATTGCATCGATCCGTCCAACCCGTCTATTATTTCCAGATAACTAGATCAACCAACCTTCTGTTTCAGGATCTTGCCCTTGGGGAATGCATCTTGGCCAAGCCGGTTCACCTTGGAACTTTCCCGTTCACAAGCATGATACCCTATCTTGCCTCAGCTCCCTCTTGGCTCACCTAGTAAGGTTCCATGGTCATCTCAGTTTCCAGAAATAATTTTGGTTTGGAACACAATACCTTTGAGCAGTGAGTTGAGCTGAAGTTACAACCCAATCAGAACCTCCACTCATCTGCCTCAAAAGGATCCACACTACCTGAGAAATACTTAGTTCTCATCTGAGCTATGTGCTCCAGCACCCTCAGGTAGTCCACTAACCAAGCTGCCCTAGCTGGTGGATCAATCTAGACCACCTCAGCTACTGGCCCAGCTTGATCATTAGCTGCCAAAACAGCTGCCCAATCAACCGGTTAGTCCTCTCATTGTTTGCAACAATTGTTTGGATCAGCCCGGTTCACATCACAAGAGGATTCAACTTCCCCTTCCAGCTGCAGCTCAGCTCTCCCCCACTAGAACCTCAGTAGGGTTGAGCTGACTTACAGTCAATCCAGCTTCATTGTTAACTTCCTCCAGCTGAGTCAACAATAAAACTGGTGGATTAATCACATCAGCATCTACTTGTCCGGATGCATGGGTGAACAACCACAACCCAACGATCCTAGAATCAAGCATGCTCTGATACCAACTTGTAAGACCCGAACCCGGCCGGCTAGGCCGCGGTCGATGCCTCACGTCGCTCGGTCCATACCCTGACCGAACCACTCAATTTTTCGATCTTTATCTATACTTTCGCCTAAGGGCGAAGTCTATCTTAGACCTTAGCTTAAGACTACCTTAGTCATTCCCTAGCTTAGATCCTTTCAACTTATGCACAGCGGAATATTATCTATCAACCATTGGTCTAAAACCAATCTAACACTTGTCAGGTCGAATCACCTTAGCCATGATCAGTAGACACAACTACTACCAGCTCCAAGGTTGATCCTGAACCTAATCCAAGTCATACAATATCCGAGGTTCTGTTCCCCTAACCATTCTATCTAGATCTATGCAAGAATTGCTAGATCATACCTTTGCCACATCCACGGAGCTTGATAGCTCTTTGTCTCAGCTGCCTTAGCTGTCTAGCTAGCTCATCCAGCTAGCTGAACTGAACCACTTCACTTGAGGTTCCCAACTCTCTTCCAGCTGATCGAGCTGCGAGGTAGCTTTGCCTAGCTCCCCATCCACTCGTCCAACTCCCCATTATACCTGTATAAACTCTCCCCTTAGGTACTTAGTCATTCAACCAACCATCCCCACAGACCAAGTACCTTTGGGAAGTCTTCAGCTGCAAAATCAACCTCAAGCAAACATGCTCCAAAACTAATTAAAATTCATGATAATCATGATAATTCATAACTAAGAGAATGGTCAAGTCAGATTTCTCAGAACTGGCCTCGATCATACTGATCTCGCCCATGAACAGCCCATATGGCCATAACTGACCACCTCTAAATCAATGAGATAAAACTAATCTTTCACCATGATAATTCATGATAAATACCCATTAAGAGATATTTGAAGTCGGATCCTAACAATTCCCTCAGGAACTATCAGATCTCCACTTACCTGCCCAACCAAGGCCATGGAGAGATTTCTCTGAACCGGCCACTCCATGGTTCAGTACCTCCATGTCTGACAACATAGAATAGGATTAATAATGCCCACCAGTTCCTGAGTCAATCAACCAACCACCCCACATGACTCAGAACTGATGAGTCTTCACACATACCTAACCGGCCATGGAACTATGTCCCACTGAACCTGATTAGTGTTGCTCTTACCACTGGTGCATCCTTTGATCAATCAGATCAGACACCTTGATCCATCATCCATGGATCAGGTCGTCCATCCTTGCCCATGATCAGATCACACACAGCCTTCCTTGTATAAACACACCAGCACAATACTTGTGGTCCATACCAACAAGTACCAGCCTTACTCCTCTCCTTTGCTTGCTGTTGGATCCAAACGAATTGGACCTTACACTCCACATGGTTCCTCTGTCTCTCTAGGACTCCCATGTGTCTCATCAGTGGGTCGGACTCATGGTTCACACCATGATCAAACCCAACACCAAACCATGATCCATCATTGATCACTATCCAATGAACAGCATCTAACCATCATCCCACATGGATGAGTTAGATCAGTTATGATCCGCCCCTTTGTCCAGGGTCTTGGATTCCTAAGACACATCACAATATACATTCCTCAAGGGGCGTGCCATGCCTGCCTTGATCCCACCCAAGAGACACAACACAGACATAAACATAAACATAAACATAAGTAATCAACACATGTTACCTCATACTTGATCTTGCTAGACCTTGTGCTTCCCTGATCAGGTCCGGCCTTGTGCCTCTTGCACTTGTCTTAATCAGGTCTTATCACATACCTCCAGTATTGATAAGATCCATTCATGGGTCGCACCCATCATCCCTTTCCATGGAACTTCCATGAAAACAGTTTTTTGCACTGCATCCACCTTCAAGGCTGTTCATGCCTTTGGAGTGGAGTCCGGCCTTCTCCATTCTCTTCTGGCCATTTGCGTGTGTTACCCATGATGTAGAGGAAGCCTAGGTGTGTTCATCCATGATCAAACACCAACCAAGGGTCGTGCATCACTTCCCACTTCAGTTCCCATGAAACTGCCTTTCTACACACCACTGTTCCCTTACAAGGCTTGTCTGTTGCTCTTGACTTTGAGAGTGATCCGGTCATCTCCCTTTTTCTCTGGCTATTTGGATGTGTAGTAAGGATGTAGAGGAAGCCTATGGCGTGGCAAACCATAATCAGAACAACACACCAGAGGGTCGTTCTCAACTCCCCTCTTGATTGCCATCAAAACTGCCTCTTTGCTGCCTTCAAGCCTCTCTTGGTCTTGGATTGTGTAATCCGACCATCTCTCTGTTTTTCTCTGTTTTTCTTTGTGTTTCAGGAAGAAGAATGAAGTCCTGACGTGCCTGCAAGGCACGACTTGCCTGATATATATAGAAGAAGGGGTGGTTACTTCTTAACCATTGCATCCCTTCGGTATCATTTCTGGCCATTGATTTAATCAATGGTCCAGATCACACCTGTTCGCCTATGGCAGTTACCAGACGTCCCTGACAGCCCTAACTGCTCTCTAGACATGTCACACACAAGCCTAGCTGGTTGCCCAAGCCCCTGGTTTCAACCACAAGTGCCCACCGGCTCACGGCACACCCGGGTGGTCCACATGGTCCGACCACTGTCCGGACCTGGCCCAACTGCCCAAGACTTGAACACTCAGTCTAGCTGAGTTGAGCTGATCCCCAGCTGACCCAGCTGAGTGAGCTAGTTCATCCAGCTCAGGGAGCTGACACACTCTTCAGTGAGCTACACTGAGCTGCACTACACTTCATCTAGCTGGTCGAGCTTGCTCACTGCATCTCCCAGCTGCCATACACTTTGTACAGCTCCTTTATACTTGTCTCCTTCTTGGTTTAGCTATATCTTAGCTTCCTGATGCCTTAACCTTACTTCCAGGCCATGATACCCTTGTGTTTAGGTCACATGAGCTGACTGGTGCGTCTCCTTGCACCATGGTCGATCCTAAGGATCATATCCAGGATCAGGGACATGACAGATATCTTCTTGCTCAACAATACTTATGAGATTTATTCAACTTCCTGGTTATTCTCCACTGATTAGTGGTTCCAAATAAGCTTCTTAGATTGTTGGCTCACCCTGGTTTGTAAGAATCTGAAGATAGTTGCCATATCCACAGGCTAATCTGGAATCATCTGGATAGAAAGTGGGATATTTCTTACTCACAACTCCTATGAGATTTATTCAACTTCCTGGTATTCTCCACTGATTAGTGGTTCCCATCAAGCTTCTTATATTTGGTTCATCCTGGTTTGATAAGAATCATGAAGATATTGCCATATGTCCGAACAGGCTAATCTGGAATCATCTGGATAGAAAGTGGGATATCTTCTTACTCACAACTACTTATGAGATTTATTCAACTTCCTGGTTATTCTCCACTGATTAGTGGTTCCAAATAAAGCTTCTTAGATCGTGGTTCATCCTGGTTTGATAAGAATCATGAAGATATTGCCATATGTCCGAACAGGCTAATCTGGAATCATCTGGATAGAAAGTGGGATATCTTCTTACTCACAACTCCTATGAGATTTATTCAACTTCCTGGTTATTCTCCACTGATTAGTGGTTCCAAATAAAGCTTCTTAGATCGTGGTTCATCCTGGTTTGATAAGAATCATGAAGATATTGCATATGTCCGAACAGGCTAATCTGGAATCATCTGGATAGAAAGTGTGGGATATCTTCTTACTCACAACACTTATGAGATTTATTCAACTTCCTGGTTATTCTCCACTGATTAGTGGTTCCAAATAAAGCTTCTTAGATCGTGGTTCATCCTGGTTTGATAAGAATCATGAAGATATTGCCATATGTCCGAACAGGCTAATCTGGAATCATCTGGATAGAAAGTGGGATATCTTCTTACTCACAACTCCTATGAGATTTATTCAACTTCCTGGTTATTCTCCACTGATTAGTGGTTCCAAATAAAGCTTCTTAGATCGTGGTTCATCCTGGTTTGATAAGAATCATGAAGATATTGCCATATGTCCGAACAGGCTAATCTGGAATCATCTGGATAGAAAGTGGGATATCTTCTTACTCACAACTCCTATGAGATTTATTCAACTTCCTGGTTATTCTCCACTGATTAGTGGTTCCAAATAAAGCTTCTTAGATCGTGGTTCATCCTGGTTTGATAAGAATCATGAAGATATTGCCATATGTCCGAACAGGCTAATCTGGAATCATCTGGATAGAAAGTGGGATATCTTCTTACTCACAACTCCTATGAGATTTATTCAACTTCCTGGTTATTCTCCACTGATTAGTGGTTCCAAATAAAGCTTCTTAGATCGTGGTTCATCCTGGTTTGATAAGAATCATGAAGATATTGCCATATGTCCGAACAGGCTAATCTGGAATCATCTGGATAGAAAGTGGGATATCTTCTTACTCACAACTCCTATGAGATTTATTCAACTTCCTGGTTATTCTCCACTGATTAGTGGTTCCAAATAAAGCTTCTTAGATCGTGGTTCATCCTGGTTTGATAAGAATCATGAAGATATTGCATATGTCCGAACAGGCTAATCTGGAATCATCTGGATAGAAAGTGGGATATCTTCTTACTCACAACTCCTATGAGATTTATTCAACTTCCTGGTTATTCTCCACTGATTAGTGGTTCCAAATAAAGCTTCTTAGATCGTGGTTCATCCTGGTTTGATAAGAATCATGAAGATATTGCCATATGTCCGAACAGGCTAATCTGGAATCATCTGGATAGAAAGTGGGATATCTTCTTACTCACAACTCCTATGAGATTTATTCAACTTCCTGGTTATTCTCCACTGATTAGTGGTTCCAAATAAAGCTTCTTAGATCGTGGTTCATCCTGGTTTGATAAGAATCATGAAGATAATGGCATATGTCCGAACAGGCTAATCTGGAATCATCTGGATAGAAAGTGGGATATCTTCTTACTCACAACTCCTATGAGATTTATTCAACTTCCTGGTTATTCTCCACTGATTAGTGGTTCCAAATAAAGCTTCTTAGATCGTGGTTCATCCTGGTTTGATAAGAATCATGAAGATATTGGCATATGTCCGAACAGGCTAATCTGGAATCATCTGGATAGAAAGTGGGATATCTTCTTACTCACAACTCCTATGAGATTTATTCAACTTCCTGGTTATTCTCCACTGATTAGTGGTTCCAAATAAAGCTTCTTAGATCGTGGTTCATCCTGGTTTGATAAGAATCATGAAGATAATGGCATATGTCCGAACAGGCTAATCTGGAATCATCTGGATAGAAGGTGGGATATCTTCTTACTCACAACTCCTTATGAGATTTATTCAACTTCCTGGTTATTCTCCACTGATTAGTGGTTCCAAATAAAGCTTCTTAGATCGTGGTTCATCCTGGTTTGATAAGAATCATGAAGATATTGCCATATGTCCGAACAGGCTAATCTGGAATCATCTGGATAGAAAGTGGGATATCTTCTTACTCACAACTCCTATGAGATTTATTCAACTTCCTGGTTATTCTCCACTGATTAGTGGTTCCAAATAAAGCTTCTTAGATCGTGGTTCATCCTGGTTTGATAAGAATCATGAAGATATGGCATATGTCCGAACAGGCTAATCTGGAATCATCTGGATAGAAAGTGGGATATCTTCTTGCTCACAACACTTATGAGATTTATTCAACTTCCTGGTTATTCTCCACTGATTAGTGGTTCCAAATAAAGCTTCTTAGATCGTGGTTCATCCTGGTTTGATAAGAATCATGAAGATATTGCCATATGTCCGAACAGGCTAATCTGGAATCATCTGGATAGAAAGTGGGATATCTTCTTACTCACAACTCCTATGAGATTTATTCAACTTCCTGGTTATTCTCCACTGATTAGTGGTTCCAAATAAAGCTTCTTAGATCGTGGTTCATCCTGGTTTGATAAGAATCATGAAGATATTGCCATATGTCCGAACAGGCTAATCTGGAATCATCTGGATAGAAAGTGGGATATCTTCTTACTCACAACTCCTATGAGATTTATTCAACTTCCTGGTTATTCTCCACTGATTAGTGGTTCCAAATAAAGCTTCTTAGATCGTGGTTCATCCTGGTTTGATAAGAATCATGAAGATAATGGCATATGTCCGAACAGGCTAATCTGGAATCATCTGGATAGAAAGTGGGATATCTTCTTACTCACAACTCCTATGAGATTTATTCAACTTCCTGGTTATTCTCCACTGATTAGTGGTTCCAAATAAAGCTTCTTAGATCGTGGTTCATCCTGGTTTGATAAGAATCATGAAGATATTGCCATATGTCCGAACAGGCTAATCTGGAATCATCTGGATAGAAAGTGGGATATCTTCTTACTCACAACTCCTATGAGATTTATTCAACTTCCTGGTTATTCTCCACTGATTAGTGGTTCCAAATAAAGCTTCTTAGATCGTGGTTCATCCTGGTTTGATAAGAATCATGAAGATATTGCCATATGTCCGAACAGGCTAATCTGGAATCATCTGGATAGAAAGTGGGATATCTTCTTACTCACAACTCCTATGAGATTTATTCAACTTCCTGGTTATTCTCCACTGATTAGTGGTTCCAAATAAAGCTTCTTAGATCGTGGTTCATCCTGGTTTGATAAGAATCATGAAGATATTGCCATATGTCCGAACAGGCTAATCTGGAATCATCTGGATAGAAGGTGGGATATCTTCTTACTCACAACTCCTATGAGATTTATTCAACTTCCTGGTTATTCTCCACTGATTAGTGGTTCCAAATAAAGCTTCTTAGATCGTGGTTCATCCTGGTTTGATAAGAATCATGAAGATATTGCCATATGTCCGAACAGGCTAATCTGGAATCATCTGGATAGAAAGTGGGATATCTTCTTACTCACAACTCCTATGAGATTTATTCAACTTCCTGGTTATTCTCCACTGATTAGTGGTTCCAAATAAAGCTTCTTAGATCGTGGTTCATCCTGGTTTGATAAGAATCATGAAGATATTGCCATATGTCCGAACAGGCTAATCTGGAATCATCTGGATAGAAAGTGGGATATCTTCTTACTCACAACTCCTATGAGATTTATTCAACTTCCTGGTTATTCTCCACTGATTAGTGGTTCCAAATAAAGCTTCTTAGATCGTGGTTCATCCTGGTTTGATAAGAATCATGAAGATATTGCCATATGTCCGAACAGGCTAATCTGGAATCATCTGGATAGAAAGTGGGATATCTTCTTACTCACAACTCCTATGAGATTTATTCAACTTCCTGGTTATTCTCCACTGATTAGTGGTTCCAAATAAAGCTTCTTAGATCGTGGTTCATCCTGGTTTGATAAGAATGGCTAATCTGGAATCATCTGGATAGAAAGTGGGATATCTTCTTACTCACAACTCCTATGAGATTTATTCAACTTCCTGGTTATTCTCCACTGATTAGTGGTTCCAAATAAAGCTTCTTAGATCGTGGTTCATCCTGGTTTGATAAGAATCATGAAGATAATGGCATATGTCCGAACAGGCTAATCTGGAATCATCTGGATAGAAGGTGGGATATCTTCTTGCTCACAACACTTATGAGATTTATTCAACTTCCTGGTTATTCTCCACTGATTAGTGGTTCCAAATAAAGCTTCTTAGATCGTGGTTCATCCTGGTTTGATAAGAATCATGAAGATATTGCCATATGTCCGAACAGGCTAATCTGGAATCATCTGGATAGAAGGTGGGATATCTTCTTACTCACAACTCTTATGAGATTTATTCAACTTCCTGGTTATTCTCCACTGATTAGTGGTTCCAAATAAAGCTTCTTAGATCGTGGTTCATCCTGGTTTGATAAGAATCATGAAGATATTGCCATATGTCCGAACAGGCTAATCTGGAATCATCTGGATAGAAAGTGGGATATCTTCTTACTCACAACTCCTATGAGATTTATTCAACTTCCTGGTTATTCTCCACTGATTAGTGGTTCCCAATAAAGCTTCTTAGATCGTGGTTCATCCTGGTTTGATAAGAATCATGAAGATATTGCCATATGTCCGAACAGGCTAATCTGGAATCATCTGGATAGAAAGTGGGATATCTTCTTACTCACAACTCCTATGAGATTTATTCAACTTCCTGGTTATTCTCCACTGATTAGTGGTTCCAAATAAAGCTTCTTAGATCGTGGTTCATCCTGGTTTGATAAGAATCATGAAGATAATGGCATATGTCCGAACAGGCTAATCTGGAATCATCTGGATAGAAGTGGGATATCTTCTTACTCACAACACTTATGAGATTTATTCAACTTCCTGGTTATTCTCCACTGATTAGTGGTTCCAAATAAAGCTTCTTAGATCGTGGTTCATCCTGGTTTGATAAGAATCATGAAGATATTGCCATATGTCCGAACAGGCTAATCTGGAATCATCTGGATAGAAAGTGGGATATCTTCTTACTCACAACTCTTATGAGATTTATTCAACTTCCTGGTTATTCTCCACTGATTAGTGGTTCCCAATCAAGCTTCTTAGATATTGGTTCATCCTGGTTTGATAAGAATCATGAAGATATTGCCATATGTCCGAACAGGCTAATCTGGAATCATCTGGATAGAAAGTGGGATATCTTCTTACTCACAACTCCTATGAGATTTATTCAACTTCCTGGTTATTCTCCACTGATTAGTGGTTCCAAATAAAGCTTCTTAGATCGTGGTTCATCCTGGTTTGATAAGAATCATGAAGATATTGCCATATGTCCGAACAGGCTAATCTGGAATCATCTGGATAGAAAGTGGGATATCTTCTTACTCACAACTCCTATGAGATTTATTCAACTTCCTGGTTATTCTCCACTGATTAGTGGTTCCAAATAAAGCTTCTTAGATCGTGGTTCATCCTGGTTTGATAAGAATCATGAAGATAATGGCATATGTCCGAACAGGCTAATCTGGAATCATCTGGATAGAAGGTGGGATATCTTCTTGCTCACAACACTTATGAGATTTATTCAACTTCCTGGTTATTCTCCACTGATTAGTGGTTCCAAATAAAGCTTCTTAGATCGTGGTTCATCCTGGTTTGATAAGAATCATGAAGATAATGGCATATGTCCGAACAGGCTAATCTGGAATCATCTGGATAGAAGGTGGGATATCTTCTTGCTCACAACACCTATGAGATTTATTCAACTTCCTGGTTATTCTCCACTGATTAGTGGTTCCAAATAAAGCTTCCTAGATCGTGGTTCATCCTTGTTTGATAAGAATCATGAAGATATTGCCATATGTCCGAACAGGCTAATCTGGAATCATCTGGATAGAAAGTGGGATATCTTCTTACTCACAACTCCTATGAGATTTATTCAACTTCCTGGTTATTCTCCACTGATTAGTGGTTCCAAATAAAGCTTCTTAGATCGTGGTTCATCCTGGTTTGATAAGAATCATGAAGATAATGGCATATGTCCGAACATGCTAATCTGGAATCATCTGGATAGAAAGTGGGATATCTTCTTACTCACAACTCCTATGAGATTTATTCAACTTCCTGGTTATTCTCCACTGATTAGTTGTTCCCAATCAAGCTTCTTAGATCGTGGTTCATCCTGGTTTGATAAGAATCATGAAGATAATGGCATATGTCCGAACAGGCTAATCTGGAATCATCTGGATAGAAGGTGGGATATCTTCTTGCTCACAACACTTATGAGATTTATTCAACTTCCTGGTTATTCTCCACTGATTAGTGGTTCCAAATAAAGCTTCTTAGATCGTGGTTCATCCTGGTTTGATAAGAATCATGAAGATATTGCCATATGTTCGAACAGGCTAATCTGGAATCATCTGGATAGATGATATGATCCTAGGTGTGAGGATCACGTCCCTGACTACTCTCCAACAGATTGTGATGATGAAACGAGATGTGGATTGAGTGATACTTCAAAGAGTTGCGGAATGACTCTTGGACTATCAATGGTTTGCTTGCAAGGTAAGGATCAAGGATCCGAGTAACACTTAGACAAGCTTTGATCAAACAAGATTCAGAGAGAATTTTTAAGAGAAAGTGTTTGATGATTTTATTGATGAATTTCGTCCATAATATAAAGAGAAGAAGGCTGTACATGCACAGCTTCTTGGAAACACACAGCATAATAAATGCAAAGACTGAGTTCAATTTTAAAAAGAGAAAAGGCTCTTAAGAGTGTTGTGGACGAAAATAAGAAAGAAATGGGGCCGGTTTCATCAAGAGGCTATTGTATAAGTGTTGTGTCCAAGCCTCATTAAAAACCTTGTTTGGAAAACCCAATGGGACAAAACCAAACCAAGGAAAAGAGTGCAAGTCACAACACCTCTCTTGATGAATGTCTTAGGTGGCTTGAATCACAACCAGAGTGGTTGGATAAGCACACTCTAGACTGCCCTGAATAGTGTATAAGAGTTTATGAAAAGCTTGATTGAATCTGGCTTGCTTGGATCTAGTCATTGGACCAACTGGTACTTCTAAGTCCTTGCCATTTGTTTCCTCAGGTTCAAGCTGCTCCATGGTTCTTTCTTCAACTTCCTTAAGCTCTGGTTCAAGCTGTTCCATCTCTTTAGTTCCATTGCTTGTCAAGATCACATCATCCTCTCCCACTTGAGAAGGATTTGACCTCAAATCCGTTTCATCTGCATGATAAGGAACTAAATCAGTAACATTGAAGCTTGAACTCACGTTATACTTACCTTGGAGATCCAGTTGATAGGCATTGTTGTTGATCTTCCGGATGACTTTGAAAGGACCATCTAGTCTAGACATGAGTTTGGATTTTCTTTCGTTAGGAAATCTGTCCTTCCTCAGGTGTATCCAAACTAAGTCTCCTTCTTCAAATATCATCTCTTTTCTTCCCTTGTTAGCTTGCTTAGCGTACAGCTTGGTCTTGTTTTCTATATTGATCCGGGCCTTCTCATGTATCTGCTTAACAAGTTCAGCTTTCTTTTGTCCATCCAAGCTAACTCTTTCACTCAAAGGTAAAGGCATTAGATCCAAAGGTGATAAAGGATTGAAACCATAGACAATTTCAAATGGAGAGAACTTAGATGCAGAATGCCGAGCATGATTATAAGCAAATTCTACATGAGGCAAACATTCTTCCCAAGTCCTAAGGTTCTTTTTAATCAATGCACGCAGCAAGGTAGACAATGTTCTATTGACAACTTCAGTTTGTCCATCAGACTGTGGATGACAAGTAGTAGAGAAACACAGCTTAGTTCCTAACTTAGACCACAAGGTTTTCCAAAAGAAGCTAAGAAACTTGGTGTCTCTATCAGAAACAATTGTCCTAGGCATTCCATGAAGTCTAACAATTTCTTTAAAGAACATATTAGCAACATTCACAGCATCATCAGTCTTATGACATGGAATAAAATGAGCCATTTTAGAAAACCTATCAACGACTACAAACACAGAATCCTTTCCAGTCTTAGTCCTAGGTAATCCAACAACAAAATCCATTGAAATGTCATGCCATGGATGCAAAGGAATGGGTAAAGGAGTATACAGACCGTGGCTTTGGACTTTGGACTTAGCCTGTTTGCAAGTGACACATCTTTCACAAGCTTTTTCTACATCTCTCCTCATGTGTGGCCAATAGAAGTGATCCTGCATTACGTTCAGTGTCTTAGCCACGCCAAAATGTCCTCCAAGTCCACCTGCGTGAGCTTCCTTGACAAACAAATCTCTCAAAGAAGAGTTAGGCACACATAGTCTATTTTCAAAGAAGAGAAAACCATCATTCTTGAAGTATTTACCACGACCAAACTTCTCACAAGAAGCATATATATCTTTAAAATCAGAATCAGTGGCATATAAAGTTTTGATATGCTCAAATCCAAGTAATTTCGTTTCAAGAGTGTTCAAGAGAACATACCTTCGAGATAGTGCATCAGCAACTATGTTTTCCTTACCTTTCTTGTATTTGATCACATAGGGAAAGGTTTCAATGAATTCAATCCATCTAGCATGTCTCTTGTTCAGTTTTTGTTGTCCCTTGAGATGCTTTAGAGACTCATGATCAGTGTGGATGATGAACTCCTTAGGCCAGAGATAGTGTTGCCATGTTTGCAAAGCCCTCACAAGCGCATAGAGCTCTTTGTCATACGTTGGATAGTTCAGAGTAGCCCCTCCAAGCTTTTCACTAAAGAAAGCTATAGGTTTCTTTTCCTGCATAAGCACAGCACCTACACCAACACCAGAAGCATCACATTCTATTTCAAATGTTTTAGAAAAGTCAGGGAGAGAAAGAACTGGTGAATTGGTGAGTTTCTCTTTTAAGGCTTGGAATGCTTCTTCTTGGAATTGTTCCCACTTGAACCCAACATTTTTCTTGATTACTTCAGTCAGTGGTGCAGCCACAGTACTAAAATCCTTGACAAATTTTCTGTAGAATCCGGCTAGACCATGGAAGCTTCTCACTTCACCAACTGTCTTTGGGCTTGGCCATTCCTTGATAGCTTTGATCTTTTCTTCATCAACCTTGATTCCATCTGCACTCACAACAAAACCTAAAAAGACAAGGTTATGATAAAAACCTCCCAAGGATTATGCACTCTAAGTTGGTGAGGGGATAAGCTTTGCATCCAAGAGACTGTGAAATCTCAATAGATCAAAGGATGTGGATTGAATGGCACACAAAGGTTGCGGAAACTCCTTTGATTCACCGGTGGATCGATTTTCTAGATATTACACACCAAAGAAATCGACAGCCTGCTGGATATGACACACCAACAAGGAATGGATAGAGAGATGGATTGAGAGACGCCACAAAGATCTGTGAAAGGATCTATGATAAGTCTAGACCAGCCATGAACATAGATATGACACACCACGAACATGGAGTTCCAAAAATTACAAGACATCACATCTTGAAAGAGAGAAACTTCTCTAATCTTTTATTGAAAACAAACTTATTTTTTATTCATGATTTTTAGACTCTTTTATAGAGTATTACAAGTAATTTTCGTCAACAACACTATCCTAACATGCAGCACATCTTGGGAGTTGAAGTTCAAACACTATTCTGCATGCAAGAGAGAGAAACACACTTAAATAAATGCTACTTTGAATCTGGACGAAAATCTGTCTTCCTTTGATATTTTTGGGCTGAATCCACTTTGCTGGGCTTCTCTGATGGACCAAGATTGTAGAACAATTGGGCTTGTGGCTTGATTCAATCTGTGCTGGTCGGAATTGTTCATTGAATGCACATAGGTCCAAATTCGCGTAAACTGAAGATCACCTGTTTTGTAAATTGCATAACTCCTTCATCTGAACTCCATTTGATCTGATTCTTCTTCGAGGAGCTTCGTAATTGAGTTGAGAACATTCTCCAAGTGATTTCATGTGTAGAGGCCTCGTGGTTTAGAAGATATGAGTGAAACAATGAACGTATATCTTTACTGCTTTCCATGATCATATCATTCCCCTCTTCTTAAAAAAAAAGATTTGCCCACAAATCTGGTTCATATAAAAGGAAGAGTATCCAGAAGTACTTTCTCTCTGACGAAAATAAATATAAAAAGAGAAAAAAGCAAAAACAGAAATAGATAATGAAAGATGAGAAGATGATTGAAAGAAGATGAAGAGGTGAGAAAATGATAGAAATATAGAATGATAAAACCAGGCTTAGAGTGTTGCTCTGATACCACTTAATACGATCCTAGGATGATTTCTCTGGATGATATGGATAGATCCTTGCAAGATCGAATCAAAGACTCAAGATCTTCAAGGCAGTGAAATGCTGATGAATCAAAGAGTTGCGGAATAGCTCCTTGACACGGTTTAGTTGACTAGATTGGATATAACACACCTCTTTAGACAACTAGAGATTGCTGGATATTACTCACCAACAGAACTCAAGAACTCGCAAAGACAAGTCAGAGAGAACAAGGGTTTTTAGTTAAAAGATTGGATGATCTTATTAGACTACGAGACACACACATATATAGTGAGATCCTTGTACATGCACAAGGTCTCGGAAACAACAAGAGTCATTAAGGAACAGGCTCCTCTTTGACTTGTGTAACGAAATAAGGAAACTATAGTCTAAAAATAACATAAGGTACTTATGTGGTTCGAGAGTATCATGCTAGGTGATTTGATTAGCAAGACAAGGCCTCGTTAAAAACCTATCTTAGCAAAACCCAGTGGGACAAAAACTAAGACAGGAAAAGAGCACACTTCTCTTGCTAGCCTAGATGATACTCAACTTGATGGTGAGATAGCTTGGATGGTGATAAGGGTGTCTTGAAGTATCAAGCTTCCTCCAAGACATTCATCTTGATTCAGAGACTTCCTAAGTAAACCTCCAATAGCTTCTTTGAGCTTCTTAACTCTAGCACGAGTCATTGGTCCTTCTGAAACTTCTAAGGCATCCTTTTGAGCTGGTTGATCTTTAGTCTCATCTTCTTCATCATCTATCTGGTCCATGATCACATCATCCCCCCCTCTTGAAAAGGATTTGTCCTCAAATCTGGTTCATCTGCAATAAAAGGGATCAAGTCAGTAACATTGAAACTATTACTCACGTTGTACTTACCTTGGAGATCCAGCTTGTAAGCATTGTTGCTGATCTTCCTTATGACCTCAAAAGGTCCATCTATTCGCGGCATGAGCTTAGACTTCCTCTCATCAGGGAACCTTTCTTTCCTTAGGTGAACCCAAACTTGGTCACCTTCTTTAAAGACCATCTCACGTTTGCCTTTGTTTGCATGCTTGACATACTGCTTAGTCTTTTCTTCAATATTACGCCTTGCTTGCTCATGGAGTTGTTGCACCATCTCTGCCTTCTTCTTTCCATCAAGACTAACTCTTTCACACTCAGGTAAAGGTATTAGATCTAAAGGAGAGGTGGGATTGAACCCATAAACAATCTCAAATGGTGAAAACTTAGAAGCAGAATGCACAGCATGATTATATGCAAACTCGCAATGAGGTAAATAGTCTTCCCATGATTTCAAATTCTTTTTAATGAATGCACGCAAGAGTGTTCCTAGAGTTCTATTTACTACTTCAGTTTGTCCATCAGTTTGCGGGTGACAAGTAGTAGAGAACAATAGCTTAGTGCCTAACTTAGACCAAAGTGTCTTCCAAGTGATTTCATGTGTAGAGGCCTCGTGGTTTAGAAGATATGAGTGAAACAATGAACGTATATCTTTACTGCTTTCCATGATCATATCATTCCCCTCTTCTTAAAAAAAAAGATTTGCCCACAAATCTGGTTCATATAAAAGGAAGAGTATCCAGAAGTACTTTCTCTCTGACGAAAATAAATATAAAAAGAGAAAAAAGCAAAAACAGAAATAGATAATGAAAGATGAGAAGATGATTGAAAGAAGATGAAGAGGTGAGAAAATGATAGAAATATAGAATGATAAAACCAGGCTTAGAGTGTTGCTCTGATACCAATTGATAAAAACCTCCCAAGGATTATGCACTCTAAGTTGGTGAGGGGATAAGCTTTGCATCCAAGAGACTGTGAAATCTCAATAGATCAAAGGATGTGGATTGAATGGCACACAAAGGTTGCGGAAACTCCTTTGATTCACCGGTGGATCGATTTTCTAGATATTACACACCAAAGAAATCGACAGCCTGCTGGATATGACACACCAACAAGGAATGGATAGAGAGATGGATTGAGAGACGCCACAAAGATCTGTGAAAGGATCTATGATAAGTCTAGACCAGCCATGAACATAGATATGACACACCACGAACATGGAGTTCCAAAAATTACAAGACATCACATCTTGAAAGAGAGAAACTTCTCTAATCTTTTATTGAAAACAAACTTATTTTTTATTCATGATTTTTAGACTCTTTTATAGAGTATTACAAGTAATTTTCGTCAACAACACTATCCTAACATGCAGCACATCTTGGGAGTTGAAATTCAAACACTATTCTGCATGCAAGAGAGAGAAACACACTTAAATAAATGCTACTTTGAATCTGGACGAAAATCTGTCTTCCTTTGATATTTTTGGGCTGAATCCACTTTGCTGGGCTTCTCTGATGGACCAAGATTGTAGAACAATTGGGCTTGTGGCTTGATTCAATCTGTGCTGGTCGGAATTGTTCATTGAATGCACATAGGTCCAAATTCGCGTAAACTGAAGATCACCTGTTTTGTAAATTGCATAACTCCTTCATCTGAACTCCATTTGATCTGATTCTTCTTCGAGGAGCTTCGTAATTGAGTTGAGAACATTCTCCAAGTGATTTCATGTGTAGAGGCCTCGTGGTTTAGAAGATATGAGTGAAACAATGAACGTATATCTTTACTGCTTTCCATGATCATATCATTCCCCTCTTCTTAAAAAAAAAGATTTGCCCACAAATCTGGTTCATATAAAAGGAAGAGTATCCAGAAGTACTTTCTCTCTGACGAAAATAAATATAAAAAGAGAAAAAAGCAAAAACAGAAATAGATAATGAAAGATGAGAAGATGATTGAAAGAAGATGAAGAGGTGAGAAAATGATAGAAATATAGAATGATAAAACCAGGCTTAGAGTGTTGCTCTGATACCACTTAATACGATCCTAGGATGATTTCTCTGGATGATATGGATAGATCCTTGCAAGATCGAATCAAAGACTCAAGATCTTCAAGGCAGTGAAATGGTGATGAATCAAAGAGTTGCGGAATAGCTCCTTGACACGGTTTAGTTGACTAGATTGGATATAACACACCTCTTTAGACAACTAGAGATTGCTGGATATTACTCACCAACAGAACTCAAGAACTCGCAAAGACAAGTCAGAGAGAACAAGGGTTTTTAGTTAAAAGATTGGATGATCTTATTAGACTACGAGACACACACATATAGTGAGATCCTTGTACATGCACAAGGTCTCGGAAACAACAAGAGTCATTAAGGAACAGGCTCCTCTTTGACTTGTGTAACGAAATAAGGAAACTATAGTCTAAAATAACATAAGGTACTTATGTGGTTCGAGAGTATCATGCTAGGTGATTTGATTAGCAAGACAAGGCCTCGTTAAAAACCTATCTTAGCAAAACCCAGTGGGACAAAAACTAAGACAGGAAAAGAGCACACTTCTCTGCTAGCCTAGATGATACTCAACTTGATGGTGAGATAGCTTGGATGGTGATAAGGGTGTCTTGAAGTATCAAGCTTCCTCCAAGACATTCATCTTGATTCAGAGACTTCCTAAGTAAACCTCCAATAGCTTCTTTGAGCTTCTTAACTCTAGCACGAGTCATTGGTCCTTCTGAAACTTCTAAGGCATCCTTTTGAGCTGGTTGATCTTTAGTCTCATTCTTCTTCATCATCTATCTGGTCCATGATCACATCATCCCCTCCCTCTTGAAAAGGATTTGTCCTCAAATCTGGTTCATCTGCAATAAAAGGATCAAGTCAGTAACATTGAAACTATTACTCACGTTGTACTTACCTTGGAGATCCAGCTTGTAAGCATTGTTGCTGATCTTCCTTATGACCTCAAAAGGTCCATCTATTCGCGGCATGAGCTTAGACTTCCTCTCATCAGGGAACCTTTCTTTCCTTAGGTGAACCCAAAACTTGGTCACCTTCTTTAAAGACCATCTCACGTTTGCCTTTGTCTTGCATGCTTGACATACTGCTTAGTCTTTTCTTCAATATTACGCCTTGCTTGCTCATGGATTGTTGCACCATCTCTGCCTTCTTCTTTCCATCAAGACTAACTCTTTCACACTCAGGTAAAGGTATTAGATCTAAAGGAGAGGTGGGATTGAACCATAAACAATCTCAAATGGTGAAAACTTAGAAGCAGGAATGCACAGCATGATTATATGCAAACTCGCAATGAGGTAAATAGTCTTCCCATGATTTCAAATTCTTTTTAATGAATGCACGCAAGAGTGTTCCTAGAGTTCTACTACTTCAGTTTGTCCATCAGTTTGCGGGTGACAAGTAGTGAGAGAACCATAGCTTAGTGCCTAACTTAGACCAAAGTGTCTTCCAAGTGATTTCATGTGTAGAGGCCTCGTGGTTTAGAAGATATGAGTGAAACACATGAACGTATATCTTTACTGCTTTCCATGATCATATCATTCCCCTCTTCTTAAAAAAAAAAGATTTGCCCACAAATCTGGTTCATATAAAAGGAAGAGTATCCAGAAGTACTTTCTCTCTGACGAAAATAAATATAAAAAGAGGAAAAAAGCAAAAACAGAAATAGATAATGAAAGATGAGAAGATGATTGAAAGAAGATGAAGAGGTGAGAAAATGATAGAAATATAGAATGATAAAACCAGGCTTAGAGTGTTGCTCTGATACCAATTGATAAAACCTCCCAAGGATTATGCACTCTAAGTTGGTGAGGATAAGCTTTGCATCCAAGAGACTGTGAAATCTCAATAGATCAAAGGATGTGGATTGAATGGCACACAAACGGTTGCGGAAACTCCTTTGATCACCGGTGGATCGATTTTCTAGATATTACACACCAAAGAAATCGACAGCCTGCTGGATATGACACACCAACAAGGAATGGATAGAGAGATGGATTGAGAGACGCCACAAAGATCTGTGAAAGGATCTATGATAAGTCTAGACCAGCCATGAACATAGATATGACACACCAACGAACATGGAGTTCAAAAAATTACAAGACATCACATCTTGAAAGAGAGAAACTTCTCTAATCTTTTATTTGAAAACAAACTTATTTTTTATTCATGATTTTTAGACTCTTTTATAGAGTATTACAAGTAATTTTCGTCAACAACACTATCCTAACATGCAGCACATCTTGGGAGTTGAAATTCAAACACTATTCTGCATGCAAGAGAGAGAAACACACTTAAATAAATGCTACTTTGAATCTGGACAAAATCTGTCTTCCTTTGATATTTTTGGGCTGAATCCACTTGCTGGGCTTCTCTGATGGACAAGAGGTAGAAACAATTGGGCTTGTGGCTTGATTCAATCTGTGCTGGTCGAATTGTTCATTGAATGCACATAGGTCCAAATTCGCGTAAACTGAAGATCACCTGTTTTGTAAATTGCATAACTCCTTCATCTGAACTCCATTTGAATCTGATTCTTCTTCGAGGAGCTTCGTAATTGAGTTGAGAACATTCTCCAAGTGATTTCATGTGTAGAGGCCTCGTGGTTTAGAAAGATATGAGTGAAACAATGAACGTATATCTTTACT
>NW_026616488.1:0-24446 GCF_000801105.2 Raphanus sativus | reverse complement strand
ACAAAATAATAGGATGAACCACGATCTAAAAGCTTTATTTGGAACCACTAATCAGTGGAGAATAACCAGGAAGTTGAATAAATCTCATAGGAGTTGTGAGTAAGAAGATATCCCACTTTCTATCCAGATGATTCCAGATTAGCATGTTCGGACATTGGCAATATCTTCATGATTCTTATCAAACCAGGATGAAACCAAATATATAAGAAGCTTGATTGGAACCACTAATCAGTGGAGAATAACCAGGAAGTTGAATAAATCTCATAGGAGTTGTGAGTAAGAAGATATCCCACACTTTCTCCCAGATGATTCCAGATTAGCCTGTTCGGGGACATATGGCAATATCTCATGATTCTTATCAAACCAGGATGAACCAATATCTAAGAAGCTTGATTTGGGAACCACTAATCAGTGGAGAATAACCAGGAAGTTGAATAAATCTCATAGGAGTTGTGAGTAAGAAGATATCCCACTTTCTATCCAGATGATTCCAGATTAGCCTGTTCGGACATATGCCATTATCTTCATGATTCTTATCAAACCAGGAAACGATCTAAGAAGCTTTATTTGGAACCACTACAGTGGAGAATAACCAGGAAGTTGAATAAATCTCATAGGAGTTGTGAGTAAGAAGATATCCCACTTTCTATCCAGATGATTCCAGATTAGCCTGTTCGGACATATGCCATTATCTTCATGATTCTTATCAAACCAGGATGAACCACGATCTAAGAAGCTTATTTTGAACCACTAATCAGTGGAGAATAACCAGGAAGTTGAATAAATCTCATAGGAGTTGTGAGGAAGAAGATATCCCACTTCTATCCAGATGATTCCAGATTAGCCTGTTCGGACATATGGCAATATCTTCATGATTCTTATCAAACCAGGATGAACCACGATCTAAGAAGCTTTATTTGGAACCACTAATCAGTGAGAATAACCAGGAAGTTGAATAAATCTCATAAGTGTTGTGAGCAACAAGATATCCCACTTTCTATCCAGATGATTCCAGATTAGCATGTTCGGACATATGCCAATTATCTTCATGATTCTTATCAAACCAGGTTGAACCACGATCTAAGAAGCTTTATTTGGAACCACTAATCAGTGGAGAATAACCAGGAAGTTGAATAAATCTCATAGGAGTTGTGAGTAAGAAGATATCCCACTTTCTATCCAGATGATTCCAGATTAGCCTGTTCGGACATATGCCATATCTTCATGATTCTTATCAAACCAGGATGAACCACGATCTAAGAAGCTTTATTTGGAACCACTAATCAGTGGAGAATAACCAGGAAGTTGAATAAATCTCATAGGAGTTGTGAGGAAGAAGATATCCCACTTTCTATCCAGATGATTCCAGATTAGCCTGTTCGGACATATGGCAATATCTTCATGATTCTTATCAAACCAGGATGAACCACGATCTAAGAAGCTTTATTTGGAACCACTAATCAGTGGAGAATAACCAGGAAGTTGAATAAATCTCATAAGTGTTGTGAGCAAGAAGATATCCCACCTTCTATCCAGATGATTCCAGATTAGCCTGTTCGGACATATGCCATTATCTTCATGATTCTTATCAAACCAGGATGAACCACGATCTAAGAAGCTTTATTTGGAACCACTAATCAGTGGAGAATAACCAGGAAGTTGAATAAATCTCATAAGTGTTGTGAGCAAGAAGATATCCCACCTTCTATCCAGATGATTCCAGATTAGCCTGTTCGGACATATGCCATTATCTTCATGATTCTTATCAAACCAGGATGAACCACGATCTAAGAAGCTTTATTTGGAACCACTAATCAGTGGAGAATAACCAGGAAGTTGAATAAATCTCATAGGAGTTGTGAGTAAGAAGATATCCCACTTTCTATCCAGATGATTCCAGATTAGCCTGTTCGGACATATGCCATTATCTTCATGATTCTTATCAAACCAGGATGAACCACGATCTAAGAAGCTTTATTTGGAACCACTAATCAGTGGAGAATAACCAGGAAGTTGAATAAATCTCATAGGAGTTGTGAGTAAGAAGATATCCCACTTTCTATCCAGATGATTCCAGATTAGCCTGTTCGGACATATGGCAATATCTTCATGATTCTTATCAAACCAGGATGAACCACGATCTAAGAAGCTTTATTTGGAACCACTAATCAGTGGAGAATAACCAGAAAGTTGAATAAATCTCATAAGTGTTGTGAGCAAGAAGATATCCCACCTTCTATCCAGATGATTCCAGATTAGCCTGTTCGGACATATGCCATTATCTTCATGATTCTTATCAAACCAGGATGAACCACGATCTAAGAAGCTTTATTTGGAACCACTAATCAGTGGAGAATAACCAGGAAGTTGAATAAATCTCATAGGAGTTGTGAGTAAGAAGATATCCCACTTTCTATCCAGATGATTCCAGATTAGCCTGTTCGGACATATGCCATTATCTTCATGATTCTTATCAAACCAGGATGAACCACGATCTAAGAAGCTTTATTTGGAACCACTAATCAGTGGAGAATAACCAGGAAGTTGAATAAATCTCATAGGAGTTGTGAGTAAAAAGATATCCCACTTTCTATCCAGATGATTCCAGATTAGCCTGTTCGGACATATGGCAATATCTTCATGATTCTTATCAAACCAGGATGAACCACGATCTAAGAAGCTTTATTTGGAACCACTAATCAGTGGAGAATAACCAGGAAGTTGAATAAATCTCATAGGAGTTGTGAGTAAGAAGATATCCCACTTTCTATCCAGATGATTCCAGATTAGCCTGTTCGGACATATGGCAATATCTTCATGATTCTTATCAAACCAGGATGAACCACGATCTAAGAAGCTTTATTTGGAACCACTAATCAGTGGAGAATAACCAGGAAGTTGAATAAATCTCATAAGTGTTGTGAGCAAGAAGATATCCCACCTTCTATCCAGATGATTCCAGATTAGCCTGTTCGGACATATGCCATTATCTTCATGATTCTTATCAAACCAGGATGAACCACGATCTAAGAAGCTTTATTTGGAACCACTAATCAGTGGAGAATAACCAGGAAGTTGAATAAATCTCATAGGAGTTGTGAGTAAGAAGATATCCCACTTTCTATCCAGATGATTCCAGATTAGCCTGTTCGGACATATGCCATTATCTTCATGATTCTTATCAAACCAGGATGAACCACAATCTAAGAAGCTTTATTGGAACCACTAATCAGTGGAGAATAACCAGGAAAGTTGAATAAATCTCATAGGAGTTGTGAGTAAGAAGATATCCCACTTTCTATCCAGATGATTCCAGATTAGCCTGTTCGGACATATGGCAATATCTTCATGATTCTTATCAAACCAGGATGAACCACGATCTAAGAAGCTTTATTTGGAACCACTAATCAGTGGAGAATAACCAGGAAGTTGAATAAATCTCATAGGAGTTGTGAGTAAGAAGATATCCCACTTTCTATCCAGATGATTCCAGATTAGCCTGTTCGGACATATGCCATCATCTTCATGATTCTTATCAAACCAGGATGAACCACGATCTAAGAAGCTTTATTTGGAACCACTAATCAGTGGAGAATAACCAGGAAGTTGAATAAATCTCATAAGTGTTGTGAGCAACAAGATATCCCACCTTCTATCCAGATGATTACAGATTAGCTGTTCGGACATATGCCATTATCTTCATGATTCTTATCAAACCAGGATGAGCCACGATCTAAGAAGCTTTATTTGGAACCACTAATCAGTGGAGAATAACCAGGAAGTTGAATAAATCTCATAGGAGTTGTGAGTAAGAAGATATCCCACTTTCTATCCAGATGATTCCAGATTAGCCTGTTCGGACATATGCCATTATCTTCATGATTCTTATCAAACCAGGATGAACCACGATCTAAGAAGCTTTATTTAGAACCACTAATCAGTGGAGAATAACCAGGAAGTTGAATAAATCTCATAGGAGTTGTGAGGAAGAAGATATCCCACTTTCTATCCAGATGATTCCAGATTAGCCTGTTCGGACATATGACAATAGCTTCATGATTCTTATCAAACCAGGATGAACCACGATCTAAGAAGCTTTATTTGGAACCACTAATCAGTGGAGAATAACCAGGAAGTTGAATAAATCTCATAAGTGTTGTGAGCAACAAGATATCCCACCTTCTATCCAGATGATTACAGATTAGCCTGTTCGGACATATGCCATTATCTTCATGATTCTTATCAAACCAAGATGAACCACGATCTAAGTGTTAACTTGAAGAAAAGAAATGAGTATTGAGCTGAAGAGTTCAATCAAGCTTCAGAAGGAGACTGAAGTGATTCTCAAGTTAAGTAAAGTCCAAGAAGGGCTTATAGAGAAGAGTGGATGAGAATGGAAGAGTTTGGGTGTATTTGGAGAAGTTGATGGAATAGTTTATAGTGAGAAAGCACTATACACTATTACAAAAGTACTATACACTGTTTGGGAAATCTTGGGTCACAAGGAAAGTGTGATGGACGACCAAGAGAGTGAGGAAGGCATCCAAATAGCATCTTGGAATAGTTTGGAAAAGGAAGAAGCTGTGCACTGTTACTAGCTGTTTATGGATAAGGTTCCTTATCCATTCAGTCAAAGGGACAGGCTATATACTGCTGGAAAGGAAGAAGCAAAGACTTGCATAGTGAATGATGTATCTGGCCAAAGGAGTGGACAGATACACCAGGCGAGTTTGGAGAGTTCAAACCAAGGCTTTGCTACACCTTTACACAGCTTGCAACATCTGACCTCACCATCCATTTCAAATACTTTAAATCTCCACTCTTCATCTTATCCATTTGTTTTAGGGTTTCATTGTATCCCTTAGCCTATTTAAAGAGCTCATTGTCGTTTGTAATAAGCTAAGAGAGTAAGGGGGATTTCCCCTCTCCTTCATATAATAAAACTAGTGTTCTTAGATCAGATTCCCTTTAATCTCTCCCTTTCTTAATCTTATAATCTCTCTTAATCTATTGTTTCTGATCTTTGTAATCACTAGTCATCAGACTTCTCCTTCATTCATATCAAGCTCTCATCTTGCTCTATTAGAGCTGTTACAAACACACACACATCAGAGAGTTGAGAACTCTATAAAAACTCACATGGTATCAGAGCCAGGTTCATATGAACTTGGTTCCAAGCTTCCGCACTGCTCATGCTTCACTCCCATGTCGTTTCAAGCCTAGAGAGAAGCTCCTTGTCCAGCCGGCTGTTCATCACTTCAAGAAGAAGCTGTGTTCATCCGAGTTGTCCAGAAGCTGTTCTTGGCTGATCTACACACTCTCATGGGTCGCCATTGAAGAAAGAAGGTCCCTGGAAGCAAAGGTTATGGCGTGGTCTAGCTAGCCTCTCCAACAAAACCAGTTCCAAGTGCCATCTCACTTACTGCCCAAGAAGAAAGGTGATAGCTTTCACTTGGTGTTGATGTGGCGAGTTGAAACCATGAAGAAAGGTGGGGTCTTTGGCGTGGAGAGTTCAAGAGAGAGGTCCATGGAGGAAGGAGATGTTGGGGTCGACACCAACAGTTCCAGTTCTTGCTGTGTGACTATGGAGGATCAGAGAACTAGCACTAGTTCTCTGGCTGTAAGGAAACTCTTTCTCTTGATAAAGCTTGAGTATTTGAACTGATTGTGCTGTTGTGTTCTGATTAAAACCTGTGGATAGAGTTGTTACTGTCCCAGGATGATTATTGAGACTTGTTTAAAGTTGAGAGATTATTGTGCTTGCCTCGGTTCAGTTATGAATATACTAGGATGTTAGACAGTGTTGTTTGAATCCGGTTTGTTCATGAACTTGAAATCGTGTGCTTGCTTAGTCTGATGTTGGTTGATGATAGTTATGCTTGGCCTCAGTTCTTAATGAATGTATAGCTGATTGTAATGTCTTGATCGGTTGATACACTCATGAAAAGAAACTGATAGTAGCTAGTGCATATTATCATCTTTAAGCTTCCTTGTATCAATGCTATTAGATTCATGTCTAAAGAGCAGTTAAAGGAGCTTTAAAAATTGCTAAGTAACTTGAAAAGGATCTAGTAAGATCTTTCTTGTGCTTAGTGAAGGTTGCTTGCATAGTAGAACTTGCATTGTCTTGATTCTGTCTAGTGCTTTGCTTAAAGACATTGGTGTTCAATCTTGATGATGCATCAAAGATTGACCCAATGCACTTGTGTCTTATCTATGCTGGAGTTTGAGTGATGTTTCAGGTGCATGAGGAGTGTTCTTAGTTCATCACCAGTCAAAGCAAGAGGAAGACTTGCCATTGTAGAAAGCAATGGAGAATAGCTTGTGTGGTGTAGCCATGACCCTCTATAGAAGAGGAGCTGAGTGAGAATGATGAGGAAGAGCCAAGTGATGAGACGGCCTTAGAAGAGAGGTGTGAAGCTTAGGATACTGAAGAGAACCAGAGAGAGATACCAAGTGAGCTAGCCAGTGTGTGGAGTGGACCAGTTACTAGATCAAGGCTGAGAGCACAAGAGGAGAGGCTCCAGGAATTAGCCAAAAACGTGGGCACTGGTTCAAGACAAGAAAACAAAGACAAACCAGCCTGTTGGTTCAATTTAATTAAATTGTAATGTTTCTGGTTATTGGGCTTTCTTTTAATTTAAACCAGAAACAATAAACCAAGTTTGTGTAGGATTAGGATTTTAAATCAGACCAATTTCGATTTTAATTAGTTCTAGGATTAGGATTAAACCATCTGGTTTAAGCCTAGGGTTTTCTTTTGATTTCTGTCGACATTGTTTAAGAGTTCTAAGCAGCTTGCTTTGAAACTCATTCAACTTTTAATCTAAAAACTTTCATACAAGTTGTTTCAAAGTCTCTAGCTTTCTCTGTTCAGCTCAAGAACATTGATCTCACTAAGGGAAGGAATTCCTAGGGAACCCATCTTAGACAATACAAGGTGATCTTGTGTCTTTGAGTAGCAAAACAGCTTCTGAGCAATCCATAGCTCTTTAGCAAAGTCCACCATCATCATCTATCATCTATCCACACGCCTTGATACAGATTGAGTCTTTGATTCTCTGTTTGCAAGGATTATCAAAGCATCTACCCACCTACAAGAGATCCAGGGATAGACAGCCATTTCAGGGCTGCACCAAGTGGTATCAGAGCCTCTTGAAGGTTTAGGGTTTGATTTTCTTAACCTAGGTCACGACTTCCATCTACTATCCAGCAATCTACAATGTTTTCTCTTAGAAAACAGGAAGAGAAGGCTAAACAACCAGCAACAAGGGAGCTGTTGCAAAGAGGAGAAAAAGTTATCCAGATTCCACCCTTCTATGGAGAGTTCGATCCAAATACATATCTAGAATGGGAAAAGGATGTGGATTTCGTTTTTCACTGCCATAGATACACAGCAGAGAAGCAGGTTCATATAGCAACTACTGGTTTTTATGGGTATGCACTTGAATGGTGGTATCAACTTGCTAACAAAAGAAAACAGTGTGAAGAGTTACAGATTTCTTCTTGGTATGAGATGAAGGCTGTCATGAAGAAAAGGTTTGTAGCCAAGAGGTATGGTCAAACTGATTTGAAAAGGATACACTGTCAATCTGGGGCAGCTACAGGACGTGCTAGAACACCAAAAGATCAGCCAAAGACATACTATGGTGGTGAGACACAAAGAAAGTTGCAGCTACATCAAGCATATTTTGAGGAATTGGAAAGCACACAGTTCAAGCAAGACCTCAGGAACATGATAGATCAATCACTCACTGCTGTGATCAAAATCCCACATCAGGGGCCAGTCCCACGTCCAGCATCAAGAGATGATGAGCTAAGTTGTTACAAGAAGGAACCAGCAGAGCATAAGGAAAAGATTGCAACAAAACCGGCTGTGAAGATATCAGAGATTAAACTACAGCAAGAGGAGCACGTACCAGGAGCTTTGTGTGGTCTTAATCATGATCAAAACAAGGCTAAAGAAGAAGGAGAACCTGATGAGGCACTTGTAGTTCATAAAGAGCCACTTGAGACTTTGATTGAACAAGGTGGATTCATTAGATTGTTTTCTTGTGATTTACTGATCAGACTTATGGTATGTTTTCAGTTAAGCTTAGTAGAGCATCTGAGAGTTGTCAAGGGACTGCAACAAGTCGTTTTTGAACCAGGAGGAAGCTTGAGTGTTGGTAGAAGAAGTAACAATTTTCTTGGTCAGAAAACAGTTTCATACAAGCTTAATTTGCAGGGTTCATTCACTCCTAAAGAACAAGATTTGAGGTCAAATCTTTTTGAAGGGAGAGAGGATGGAGTGATCCTAACTAGCTGCAGTAAACATAGAGGAAGAACAGGAGGCAACACATCCTTTATCAGCTTCATAACTGATCAGAACAAGCTGAGAAGAGATAAACATGAACTGGTGTTGGTTAAAGAGAAGCCAGAACTGGAGGATGAGTATGGGGACCAAACCACACGACCACCTGACCATAAGGAGGTTAAACTGAGAGTACATGGTCTCATGTTCATCAGCAGGAAGTGTGTAGGATCATCCTGGAGAGAAGCAGTCAGCTTCAAACTCAACAAAGTGGAGGAACCATCTGTTTTAATAGCTAATGATATTGAGCACAATTCCAAGCAGTTGCTGTGGCATGAAGAGGGGTTGCAATACTTTGTGTTTGACCCTGGAGAGACTCAGTTTGTGATGATATTTCTCATTACTAGGACAGGAACATTGGAGTTAACTGATCATGGATCTATTTGTTTACAAGACTTGGATTTGAGGACAAATCCTTTTAAAGGAGGAGGGGATGGTGTAGCCATGACCAGAGACATAGAAGAGGAGCTGAGTGAGAATGATGAGGAAGAGCCAAGTGATGAGACGGCCTTAGAAGAGAGGTGTGAAGCTTAGGATACTGAAGAGAACCAGAGAGAGATACCAAGTGAGCTAGCCAGTGTGTGGAGTGGACCAGTTACTAGATCAAGGCTGAGAGCACAAGAGGAGAGGCTCCAGGAGTTAGCCAAAAACGTGGGCACTGGTTCAAGACAAGAAAACAAAGACAAACCAGCCTGTTGGTTCAATTTAATTAAATTGTAATGTTTCTGGTTATTGGGCTTTCTTTTAATTTAAACCAGAAACAATAAACCAAGTTTGTGTAGGATTAGGATTTTAAATCAGACCAATTTCGATTTTAATTAGTTCTAGGATTAGGATTAAACCATCTGGTTTAAGCCTAGGGTTTTCTTTTGATTTCTGTCGACATTGTTTAAGAGTTCTAAGCAGCTTGCTTTGAAACTCATTCAACTTTTAATCTAAAAACTTTCATACAAGTTGTTTCAAAGTCTCTAGCTTTCTCTGTTCAGCTCAAGAACATTGATCTCACTAAGGGAAGGAATTCCTAGGGAACCCATCTTAGACAATACAAGGTGATCTTGTGTCTTTGAGTAGCAAAACAGCTTCTGAGCAATCCATAGCTCTTTAGCAAAGTCCACCATCATCATCTATCATCTATCCACACGCCTTGATACAGATTGAGTCTTTGATTCTCTGTTTGCAAGGATTATCAAAGCATCTACCCACCTACAAGAGATCCAGGGATAGACAGCCATTTCAGGGCTGCACCATTGTGTGTATGGCCGGTTAAGATAGTGCAGCTAGTGATAGTGATGCGCTCCTGGTTCATGGAGACACACAAGGGGAAGATCATCACAGAAAGTCATGGGGAGACTGATGATCTTAAGGCATTGGAGCTGAAGGCACTGGTGGATCGGTTGGCTTAAGCGCAGCTGTAGGTGGTGATGCGCTCCCGGTTTGAAAACTCATTGTAGCTCACTTCAAGCTTGGACCTATACTCAGCCAAGCTTGAGGTGGGGATTCAAGTGAGCTACCAGAAGATCCTCTAAGCTCAATGACCTGGGTTCCTCAAGACCATTGCAAGCTGATCATGAAGGATGATCAAGCCGAAGTGGAGGGAAGAAGAAGGTCTCACAACAAGAGTGGGCTGATGTATCTCCTCAGTGCAATGGTAGTTAAGTGGGGGTGTAAGCATCAAGTCTGAGAAGATGGAGGTGTTCCCACAAGAGAGATCATGGAGCTTATTATGCGCTCACCTTCAAGCTTGGACCTTCCCTATACTCGGTCTCAAGCTTGAGGGGGAGTGTTAGTGAGCTTACATGATGAGAAGTGGAGCTGTTAAGCTCAGAGAGTGAGGATGCAAGTGGCGGTTCAGAGCAGCCATGCCTCACCATTATAAACAAGGGAGTATACCTAAACTAATCTCTTTAATACATTGCTTGATAGGTTTATATCTTGATGAACTGATACACTTGTGTGATGATGTATCAGGTACCTTACTTGGAGTCTCAATGAGGAAGAGTTAGGGTGTGATCTGACCTGATGAAGATGGCAAGAACCCACGAGAGAAGGGAAGACACAGCCGGTATCAAGAAAGAGATCCAAGAAGTGTTGGGGATGTGCAATGAGGTGTTGAGCTCATTGCATCACGAGAAGAGGCCATGATCCAAGTGGTTCTTTGGATCCCTTACATTGTTGGTGTTAAATTGTATGAATTAAGAGTGTATTTGTGGAGATTAATCAAGAACAGAGTGAGAATCCGAGAGAGAGAGAGAGAGTGATATTGCGCAAGAGAGAAGTAAGAGGAGGAAGTATATTTCCTTAATTCATCTGTGTGTGCAACACACATATTAAATAGAGTTTTACAAAGAGAATAGAACAAACAAGAAAGATTAAATAAAGAGGAGATTAAAATAATGGCCTGGCGAGATCAGAGCTGCTGGTCTTGAAAGTGACTGCTCATAAACGGCTCCAAGCATATATGGAACATGTGATCTTTCTATTTAAATATCCTGACTTATCCTTGATTGTCTCCAACGGTCTTGTGCACTCTTGGAGATCAATTTGGTCGACATCCATCTTGTTTTACTTGTCTTCCAAGGTAAGGTAGGTCAGATATATTTAAACTTGCATCCATGTTGTTGTACGGACAAAGATGATCACACTCGCCCGCATACACTTCACTCTTCCTCTTCTTGTTCTCTTTCATATGTCTTCTTCTCAATACTCCTTATTTGATGCTTTCATGTCAACACTCCCCCTCAAGCTTGACCATATGGAACAAGTCAAGCTTGGAAGCCATGAAGCAATCCCTCATTAAAACCTTAGCTAGGCAAAACCCAGTGGGATAAAATCCAAGCCAAGGAAAAAGAGTAGATCACTTCATGGAGGAGAGATCAGTGACATGAGATATCTATGAGTCCCATCCTCGGATGGATGGACTCACAAACCTTAGTACTTGCTGCCTTTGTGAAGATATCAGCTAGCTGGTCTTCACTTCTTGTGTAGCATGGGAGGATCACTTGCTGCTCCACTGCTTGTCTCACCTTATGGCAGTCTACTTCTATATGCTTTGTCCTCTCATGGAAGACTGAGTTGGATGCAATGTGTATTGCGGCCTGGTTGTCACAGTGCATAGTCATTGGTGTGTTGATCTCAATCCCCAAGTCTTTTAACAGCCCTTTGATCCAGATAAGCTCACTTGTAAGCTTCCTCATTGATCTGTATTCTGCCTCAGCACTTGAACATGATACCACCTTCTGCTTCTTGCTCTTCCATGTGACCAGGTTCCCTCCAATGAAAGTACAATAGCCTGTGGTTGATCGCCTATCCACTCTGTCTCCAGCCCAATCAGCATCACAATACCCAACCACTTCAGTGTTCTTGTTACATGCCATCCATACTCCTTGACCAGGCGCCTCTCTTAAGTATCTTAAGATCCTTTCCACCATGTTCCAGTGATGCACCTTAGGAGATCCCATGTGCTGGCTTACTTGGTTCACAGCAAAGCACACATCAGGTCTGGTGATGGTTAGATAGATAAGCTTGCCCACCATTCTTCTATACTTCTTGACATCTTTGAATGGAGTAGCTTCATACTCCCCCTCTCGCAGCACCTTGTAGCCTTCTTCCAATGGTGTTTTGGCCTGTTTACTTCCAATGGTTCCTGCCTCATTCAAGATATCAAGTGTGTACTTCCTTTGAGATATGAACAGCCCCTCTTTAGAGCGGCAAAATTCAATCCCTAGGAAGTACTTTAACTCTCCCAAATCCTTAATATCAAAAGTAGATTTGAGAAAAGATTTAGTTGAGATGATACCTTCCTTGTTGCTACCAGTGATGATTATGTCATCAACATATACCAGTATGACTATGATACCTTCCTTGCTGGTGAGGGTGAAGAGAGAATGGTCTGCTTGAGACTTCACAAAGCCTCTTCCATTCAAGGTTGAGCTTAGCTTGTGGTACCATGCTCTTGGAGATTGTTTCAATCCGTAGATGGCCTTCCTGAGTCTAAGCACATTTCCTGGTTTCACCATGTCTTCAAGGCCAGGAGGAGGTCTCATGTATACTTCATCATCTAACTCTCCTTGAAGAAATGCATTCTTCACATCCATTTGCCACAAGTCCCACTCCAAGTTGACCGCAAGTGAGAGTAGGATTCTTATGGTGTGTAGTTTTGCCACTGGTGCAAATGTATCCAAGTAATCTTCACCATAAACTTGAGTGTAGCCTCTTGCCACCAGTCTGGTTTTCTTCCTCTCTGGCTTTCCATTGGCTCCATACTTGATTGTGAAGAGAAGCCGGCTTGTCACTGCTTTCTTTCCTTTGGGAAGCTCACTTTCAAAGTATGTTCCATTCTTTTCCATAGCTCCCATCTCATCTCCAACAGATGCTCCCCACTCCTCATCTTGCATGGCTTCCTCATATGTCTTTGGAATCCATTCTTGATCCACTTCGGTGATGAAGGCTTGATGCTCTGCTGGGTAGTGAGCTAGTGAGCATACAGCACTAATGGGATGTGCTACAGCCTCAGCATTGAAGTATACTCTAGTTTTACTCCAATCAGAAGCTGGTTTCCTGACTCTTGTACTCCTTCTAGGATGTATCAGCTCAGGTTCAGCCTCATCATTGATTCCACTTGGCTCTCCCATCTGTTCCTCAGCTCCTGATCTCTCATCTTGATCATGAGATACTGAGCTTTCTTCAGGTTGAGCTTGCGCAGGTTGCTGCTCAGTTCTATCACCCCCTTCATGATCAAGATGAGTGATCTCAACACTTTCTTCAGCTTGTGTTGGAACCTCTCTGACCGGGGCTGGTGAGTTTGGTAAACTGATCCCAAGCCTTTCCATAATAACTCTGAGGTTATTAGCTCTGTCTGAGGCAGATTGAGATAGATTCTCTAGTTCTTCCCAACTCCTCTCAGCATAATACCCCTTTGATTCCAGGAACTTAACATCCTTTGATACTAGGACCCTTCTTGTCCCCGGAACATAGCACTTGTATCCTTTCTGAGATGTAGAGTAGCCAATGAACATGGCCTTTGTGCTTTTAGCTTCTAACTTGTTCCTCAGTTCTCCTGGAACAAAAACAAAACACACACACCCAAACACCCGCAAATGGTCTATAGATGGTTTGGTTTTGTTCAGTACCTCATATGGTGTGGAATCAAGTAGAACTCTTGTAGGTGTGCGGTTGATTAGGTAGGTAGCAGTGACCACTGCATCTCCCCAAAATCTTTTAGGGACATTGGCGTGGAACATGATACTCCTGGCCACCTCCATAAGGTGTCTATTCTTCCTCTCAGCCACACCATTTTGTTGTGGAGTGTAAGGGCAGCTAGTTTGTTGGATAATTCCGTGTGCAGCTAAGTGTTGTTTGAAGGCTGTGCTAGTGTATTCACCACCATTATCTGATCTAAGAATTTTAATCTTGACATTGAAATGGTTAGTAATATAGTTTTGGAAATTTTTAAAAGCTTCTAGCACCCTATCTTTAGATTGTAACAATGTGATCCAAGTATACTTGGATTTTTCATCTATGAATGTCACAAAATACTTATGCTGTTCTCTAGATGCACATGGGGCAGTCCACACATCAGAATGTATTAAATCAAAGCAATTTTCATAGATAGTCTTGGATTTAGGAAATACATTTCTACAATGTTTTCCTAAGATACAAGCTTCACAATCACTTTTAAAATTAATACTAGGCAACAGGATGTTCAAAGCATGCGAGTGAGGATGACCTAATCTAGCATGCCACATTACATCTTTAGGGAATTCAGAGACAGAAACAAAAGCACTAGATAAATCAGAAGCTGGTCTTGTGTCCTCAAGCAAGTACAAGTCCCCCTTGGTGACACCTTTTCCAAGCAACTTACTAGAATCAATATCCTGAAAAGACACACTGTTAGGAGTGAAAGTAACTTGACAATTTAAATCAGTAGTGACTCTCTTAACAGATAGCAAGTTTGAGGCAAAGGTGGGCATGTAAAAAGCTTTAGAGTCTTTATCAAACAGCCTAAGATCTCCTACACCTTTTATTGGGATTTTATCACCATTAGCTATCATCACATTTCCTATCACTGGTTCAATGTTTTTAATCAGGTTCAAATCACTAATCATGTGATGAGAAGCACCAGAGTCGATTATCAAAGGTTTAGCTGATTTTAAAACATTTAAAACATCACCAGCAGTGTGAGAAGCATTAAGAGAGATCCCAAGGGTTCTAGAGATACCAGATTCTTTTAGGGCCTTGATGAGAGCCTCCAAGTCAGACTTCTTGAGGAGCTCATCTATGTTGGTCCTTGGTGTGTTGTACACTGATGTTGAAGCCATTGCGCTTCCTCCACCATGGTTGCTGTTGGAGCAGACTGAGTTTGGAGTTGCTGGCTCAACTCCATCAGCTGAGAAGTTGGCTCTTGCATCCTGGTACTGAGTTCTTGTCTCCTTGAACTTGTTTGGCTTCAGATGGGGATGTAGGATCCAGCACTTGTCTTTGAGATGACCCTTCTTCTTGCAGTGGTCACAGATCAAGGACTTCCTATCCTCTTGTTTGTAAGCAGCTTTGTTGGCGACTACTTCCTCAGCCTGGTGAGCCATGCTCAAGTCTCCCTTGCTTCCAAATAAGCTTACTGACCCTTCTTCCTTCTGGATTTGAGCACAAACATCATCTAGATCAGGGAGCTTGTCGGCCCTTAGGATATGTTTGATAAGACCACCATAGGATGAGTTAAGTGTGAGCAGCATCCCAAAGACTTTGTCTTCTTCACGCCTAGCTAGGAGAATATCATTGTCCACAGTGTGGGGTCTTAATATCTCCAGCTCTGCCCAAAGAGATCTGAACTTGCCAAAGTGGGGCTGAAACTCCACATCTCCTTGACTGAGGCCATTGAGAGCTTTCTTCACTTCAAAGACCTTGGTGAGGTTAGAGACATTCCCATAAACCTTGTAGAGAGTGTCCCACAGCTGCTTGGTAGTCTCACAGTAAGAGTAGGACTCCATAATTGCTGGTTCAAGTGAGCTGAGAAGGGCTGAGAGCACCATGAGATCTTCTTGTTCCCATTTTTCTTCATCAGCTACCACCATCTCCTTTCCATCTTCTCCTTGGACAGTTTGTTTTGGAGCTGCTGCTGTTGTAGCATACTTCCATAAACCTTTTCCTCCAAGGGCTCTCTTCACCATCCTGGCCCAGAAGAGATAATTAATCCCTTTCAAGGTCACAGGTATGTTGAGATGTTTGTTGTTGTTGTTGTTGTTTTCCTCCATTTCTCTTTCAAATCGCCAAGAACAGGAGAGAGAAAGTTAAGAACAGAGATGAGTTGAAACAAGAACAGAGTTTGCGGAAGTTAGAATAGGTTTCAAGAGCTTTGATGCTCTGATACCATGATAATTTGTATGAATTAAGAGTGTATTTGTGGAGATTAATCAAGAACAGAGTGAGAATCCGAGAGAGAGAGAGAGTGAGTGATATTGCGCAAGAGAGAAGTAAGAGGAGGAAGTATATTTCCTTAATTCATCTGTGTGTGCAACACACATATTAAATAGAGTTTACAAAGAGAATAGTACAAACAAGAAAGATTAAATAAAGAGGAGATTAAAATAATGGCCTGGCGAGATCAGAGCTGCTGGTCTTGAAAGTGACTGCTCATAAACGGCTCCAAGCATATATGGAACATGTGATCTTTCTATTTAAATATCCTGACTTATCCTTGATTGTCTCCAACGGTCTTGTGCACTCTTGGAGATCAACTTGGTCGACATCCATCTTGTTTTACTTGTCTTCCAAGGTAAGGTAGGTCAGATATATTTAAACTTGCCTCCATGTTTTTGTACGGACAAAGATGATCACACTCGCCCACATACACTTCACTCTTCCTCTTCTTGTTCTCTTTCATATGTCTTCTTCTCAATACTCCTTATTTGATGCTTTCATGTCAACAGTTGGTAAGGTACAAAGAACCACTGGCCAATCCCCAGGCCTTGATGAACCTACTCTTTTTCCCTTACAAGGTTTTGTCCCAAAGGGTTTTCCTTGTAAGGTTTTTAATGAGGGGATTCTTCAAGGTTCCAAGCTTGACTTAGGATCACCTAGAGTCAAGCTTGAGGGGGAGTGTTAACTTGAAGAAAAGAAATGAGTATTGAGCTGAAGAGTTCAATCAAGCTTCAGAAGGAGACTGAAGTGATTCTCAAGTTAAGTAAAGTCCAAGAAGGGCTTATAGAGAAGAGTGGATGAGAATGGAAGAGTTTGGGTGTATTTGGAGAAGTTGATGTAATAGTGTATAGTGAGAAAGCACTATACACTATTACAAAAGTACTATACACTGTTTGGGAAGTCTTGGGTCACAAGGAAAGTGTGATGGACGACCAAGAGAGTGAGGAAGGCATCCAAATAGCATCTTGGAATAGTTTGGAAAAGGAAGAAGCTGTGCACTGTTACTAGCTGTTTATGGATAAGGTTCCTTATCCATTCAGTCAAAGGGACAGGCTGTATACTGCTGGAAAGGAAGAAGCAAAGACTTGCATAGTGAATGATGTATCTTGCCAAAGGAGTGGACAGATACACCAGGCGAGTTTGGAGAGTTCAAACCAAGGCTTTGCTACACCTTTACACAGCTTGCAACATCTGATCTCACCATCCATTTCAAATACTTTAAATCTCCACTCTTCATCTTATCCATTTGTTTTAGGGTTTCATTGTATCCCTTAGCCTATTTAAAGAGCTCATTGTCGTTTGTAATAAGCTAAGAGAGTAAGGGGGATTTCCCCTCTCCTTCATATAATAAAACTAGTGTTCTTAGATCAGATTCCCTTTAATCTCTCCCTTTCTTAATCTTATAATCTCTCTTAATCTATTGTTTCTGATCTTTGTAATCACTAGTCATCAGACTTCTCCTTCATTCATATCAAGCTCTCATCTTGCTCTATTAGAGCTGTTACAAACACACACACATCAGAGAGTTGAGAACTCTATAAAAACTCACACTAAGAAGCTTTATTTGGAACCACTAATCAGTGGAGAATAACCAGAAAGTTGAATAAATCTCATAGGAGTTGTGAGTAAGAAGATATCCCACTTTCTATCCAGATGATTCCAGATTAGCCTGTTCGGACATATGGCAATATCTTCATGATTCTTATCAAACCAGGATGAACCAATATTAAGAAGCTTTATTTGGAACCACTAATCAGTGGAGAATAACCAGGAAGTTGAATAAATCTCATAGGAGTTTGTGAGTAAGAAGATATCCCACTTTCTATCCAGATGATTCCAGATTAGCCTGTTCGGTCATATGCCATTATCTTCATGATTCTTATCAACCAGGATGAACCACGATCTAAGAAGCTTTATTTGGAACCACTAATCAGTGGAGAATAACCAGGAAGTTGAATAAATCTCATAGGAGTTGTGAGAAGAAGATATCCCACTTTCTATCCAGATGATTCCAGATTAGCCTGTTCGGACATAATGGCAATAGCTTCATGATTCTTATCAAACCAGGATGAACCACGATCTAAGAAGCTTTATTTGGAACCACTAATCAGTGGAGAATAACCAGGAAGTTGAATAAATCTCATAAGTGTTGTGAGCAACAAGATATCCCACCTTCTATCCAGATGATTCCAGATTAGCCTGTTCGGACATATGCCATTATCTTCATGATTCTTATCAAACCAGGATGAACAACGATCTAAGAAGCTTTATTTGGAACCACTAATCAGTGGAGAATAACCAGGAAGTTGAATAAATCTCATAGGAGTTGTGAGTAGAGATATCCCACTTTCTATCCAGATGATTCCAGATTAGCCTGTTCGGACATATGGCAATATCTTCATGATTCTTATCAAACCAGGATGAACCAATATATAAGAAGCTTGAATTGGGAACCACTAATCAGTGGAGAATAACCAGGAAGTTGAATAAATCTCATAGGAGTTGTGAGTAAGAAGATATCCCACTTTCTATCCAGATGATTCCAGATTAGCCTGTTCGGACATATGGCAATATCTTCATGCTTCTTATCAAACCAGGATGAACAATATCTAAGAAGCTTGATGGGAACCACTAATCAGTGGAGAATAACCAGGAAGTTGAATAAATCTCATAGGAGTTGTGAGTAAGAAGATATCCCACTTTCTATCCAGATGATTCCAGATTAGCCTGTTCGGACTTATGCCATTATCTTCATGATTCTTATCAAACCAGGATGAACCACGATCTAAGAAGCTTTATTTGGAACCACTAATCAGTGGAGAATAACCAGGAAGTTGATAAATCTCATAGTGATGTGAGTAAGAAGATATCCCACTTTCTATCCAGATGATTCCAGATTAGCCTTTTCGGACATATGCCATTATCTTCATGATTCTTATCAAACCAGGATGAACCATGATCTAAGAAGCTTTATTTGGAACCACTAATCAGTGGAGAATAACCAGGAAGTTGAATAAATCTCATAAGTGTTGTGAGCAACAAGATATCCCCTTCTATCCAGATGATTACAGATTAGCTGTTCGGACATATGCCATTATCTTCATGATTCTTATCAAACCAGGATGAGCCACGATCTAAGAAGCTTTATTTGGAACCACTAATCAGTGGAGAATAACCAGGAAGTTGAATAAATCTCATAGGAGTTGTGAGTAAGAAGATATCCCACTTTCTATCCAGATTAGCCTGTTCGGACATATGGCAAATCTTCATGATTCTTATCAAACCAGGATGAACCAATATAAGAAGCTTGATTTGAGAACCACTAATCAGTGGAGAATAACCAGGAAGTTGAATAAATCTCATAGGAGTTGTGAGTAAAAGATATCCCACTTTCTATCCAGATGATTCCAGATTAGCCTGTTCGGACATATGCCATTATCTTCATGATTCTTATCAAACCAGGATGAACCACGATCTAAGAAGCTTTATTTGGAACCACTAATCAGTGGAGAATAACCAAGAAGTTGAATAAATCTCATAGGAGTTGTGAGGAAGAAGATATCCCACTTTCTATCCAGATGATTCCAGATTAGCCTGTTAGGACATATGGCAATAGCTTCATGATTCTTATCAAACCAGGATGAACCACGATCTAAGAAGCTTTATTTGGAACCACTAATAAGTGCAGAATAACCAGGAAGTTGAATAAATCTCATAGGATTTTTTTTAAGAAGATATCCCACTTTTCTATCCAGATGATTCCAGATTAGCCTGTTCGGACATATGGCAATATCTTCATGTTTGTTATCAACCAGGATGAACCACGATATTAAGAAGCTTTATTTGGAACCACTAATCAGTGGAGAATAACCAGGAAGTTGAATAAATCTCATAGGAGTTGTGAGTAAGAAGATATCCCACTTTCTATCCAGATGATTCCAGATTAGCCTGTTCGGACATATGCCATTATCTTCATGATTCTTATCAAACCAGGATGAACCAATTTATAAGAAGCTGATTGGGAACCACTAATCAGTGGAGAATAACCAGGAAGTTGAATAAATCTCATAGGAGTTGTGAGTAAGAAGATATCCCACTTTCTATCCAGATGATTCCAGATTAGCCTGTTCGGTCATATGCCATTATCTTCATGATTCTTATCAAACCAGGATGAACCACGATCTAAGAAGCTTTATTTGGAACCACTAATCAGTGGAGAATAACCAGGAAGTTGAATAAATCTCTTAGGAGTTGTGACGAAGAAGATATCCCACTTTCTATCCAGATGATTCCAGATTAGCCTATTCATACATATGGCAATAGCTTCATGATTCTTATCAAACCAGGATGAACCACGATCTAAGAAGCTTTATTTGGAACCACTAATCAGTGGAGATTAACCAGGAAGTTGAATAAATCTCATAAGTGTTGTGAGCAACAAGATATCCCACCTTCTATCCAGATGATTCCAGATTAGCCTGTTCGGACATATGCCATTATCTTCATGATTCTTATCAAACCAGGATGAACAACGATCTAAGAAGCTTTATTTGGAACACTAATCAGTGGAGAATAACCAGGAAGTTGAATAAATCTCATAAGTGTTGTGAGCAACAAGATATCCCACCTTCTATCCAGATGATTCCAGATTAGCCTGTTCGGACATATGGCATATCTTCATGATTCTTATCAAACCAGGATGAAACACGATCTAAGAAGCTTTATTTGGAACCACTAATCAGTGGAGAATAACCAGGCGTTGAATAAATCTCATAAGTGTTGTGAGCAACAGATATCCCACCTTCTATCCAGATGATTCCAGATTAGCCTGTTCGGACATATGGCAATATCTTCATGATTCTTATCAAACCAGGATGAACCAATATCTAAGAAGCTTGATTTGGGAACCAATACTCAGTGGAGAATAACCAGGAAGTTGAATAAATCTCAAGGAGTTGTGAGTAGAAGATATCCATTTTCTATCCAGATGATTCCAGATTAGCCTGTTCGGACATATGCCATTATTTTCATGATTCTTATCAAACCAGGATGAACCATATCTAAGAAGCTTTATTTGGAACCACTAATCAGTGGAGAATAACCAGGAAGTTGAATAAATCTCATAAGTGTTGTGAGCAACAAGATATCCCACCTTTTATCCAGATGATTCCAGATTAGCCTGTTCGGACATATGCCATTATCTTCATGATTCTTATCAAACCAGGATGAACCACGATCTAAGAAGCTTTATTTGGAACCACTAATCAGTGGAGAATAACCAGGAAGTTGAATAAATCTCATAAGTGTTGTGAGCAAGAAGATATCCCACCTTCTATCCAGATGATTCCAGATTAGCCTGTTCGGACATATGCCATTATCTTCATGATTCTTATCAAACCAGGATGAACCACGATCTAAGAAGCTTGATTGGAACCACTAATCAGTGGAGAATAACCAGGAAGTTGAATAAATCTCATAGGAGTTGTGAGTAAAAGATATCCCACTTTCTATCCAGATGATTCCAGATTAGCCTGTTCGGAACATATGGCAATATCTTCATGATTCTTATCAAACCAGGTGATGACCACGATCTAAGAAGCTTTATTTGGAACCACTAATCAGTGGAGAATAACCAGGAAGTTGAATAAATCTCATAAGTGTTGTGAGCAAGAAGATATCCCACCTTCTATCCAGATGATTCCAGATTAGCCTGTTCGGACATATGCCATTATCTTCATGATTCTTATCAAAACCAGGATGAACCACGATCTAAGAAGCTTTATTTGGAACCACTAATCAGTGGAGAATAATCAGGAAGTTGAATAAATCTCATAATAAGAGTTGTGAGGAAGAAGATATCCCACTTTCTATCCAGATGATTCCAGATTAGCCTGTTCGGACATATGGCAATAGCTTCATGATTCTTATCAAACCAGGATGAACACGATCTAAGAAGTTTTACTTGGAACCACTAATCAGTGGAGAATAACCAGGAAGTTGAATAAATCTCATAAGTGTTGTGAGCAACAAGATATCCCACCTTCTATCCAGATGATTACAGATTAGCCATGTTCGGACATATGCCATTATCTTCATGATTCTTATCAAACCAGGATGAACCACGATCTAAGAAGCTTTATTTGGAACCCACTAATCAGTGGAGAATAACCAGGAAGTTGAATAAATCTCATAGGAGTTGTGAGTAAGAAGATATCCCACTTTCTATCCAGATGATTCCAGATTAGCCTGTTCGGACATATGCCATTATCTTCATGATTTTTATCAAACCAGGATAAACCACGATCTAAGAAGCTTTATTTTGAACCACTAATCAGTGGAGAATAACCAGGAAGTTGAATAAATCTCATAGGAGTTGTGAGTAAGAAGATATCCCACTTTCTATCCTGATTCCAGATTAGCCTGTTCGGACATATGGCAATAGCTTCATGATTCTTATCAAACCAGGATGAACCACGATCTAAGAAGCTTTATTTGGAACCACTAATCAGTGGAGAATAACCAGGAACTTGAATAAATCTCATAAGTGTTGTGAGCAAGAAGATATCCCACCTCTATCCAGATGATTCCAGATTAGCCTGTTCGGACATATGCCATTATCTTCATGATTCTTATCAACCAGGATGAACCACGATCTAAGAAGCTTTATTTGGAACCACTAATCAGTGGAGAATAACCAGGAAGTTCATAAATCTCATAGGAGTTGTGAGCAACAAGATATCCCACTTTCTATCCAGATGATTTCAGATTAGCCTGTTCGGACATATGGCATAGCTTCATGATTCTTATCAAACCAGGATGAACCACGATCTAAGAAGCTTTATTTGGAACCACTAATCAGTGGAGAATAACCAGGAAGTTGAATAAATCTCATAAGTGTTGTGAGCAAGAAGATATCCCACCTTCTATCCAGATGATTACAGATTAGCCTGTTCGGACATATGCCAATATCTTCATGATTCTTATCAAACCAGGATGAACCACGATATAAGAAGCTTTTATTGAAACCACTAATCAGTGGAGAATAACCAGGAAGTAGAATAATCTCATAGGAGTTGTGTGAGTAAGAAGATATCCCACTTTCTATCCAGATGATTCCAAATTAGCCTGTTCGGACATATTGCCATTATCTTCATGATTCTTATCAAACCAGGATGAACCACGATCTAAGAAGCTTTATTTGGAACCACTGATCAGTGGAGAATAACCAGGAAGTTGAATAAATCTCATAGGAGTTGTGAGGAAGAAGATATCCCACTTTCTATCCAGATGATTCCAGATTAGCCTGTTCGGACATATGCAATATCTTCATGATTCTTATCAAACCAGGATGAACCACGATCTAGAAGTTTTAATTTTGAACCACTAATCAGTGGAGAATAACCAGGAAGTTGAATAAATCTCATAAGTGTTGTGAGCAACAGATATCCCACCTTCTATCCAGATGATACAGATTAGCCTGTTCGGACATATGCCATTATCTTCATGATTCTATCAAACCAGGATGAACCACGATCTAAGAAGCTTATTTGGAACCACTAATCAGTGGAGAATAACAGAAAGTGAATAAATCTCTTAGGAGTTGTGAGCAACAAGATATCCCACCTTCTATCCAGATGATTAGGAGTTGTGAGGAAGAAGATATCCCACTTTTTATCCAGATGATCCAGATTAGCCTGTTCGGACATATGGCAATAGCTTCATGATTCTTATCAAACCAGGATGAACCATGATCTAAGAAGTTTATTTTGAACCACTAATCAGTGGAGATAACCAGGAATTTAATAAATCTCATAAGTGTTGTGAGCCAACAAGATATCCCACCTTTCTATCCAGATGATTCCAATTAGCCTGTTCGGACATATGGCATCCATTATCTTCATGATTCTTATCAAACCAGGATGAACCACGATCTAAGAAGCTTTTATTTGGAACCACTAATCAGTGGAGAATAACCAGGAAGTTGAATAAATCTCATAGGAGTTGTGAGGAAGAGATTATCCCACTTTCTATCCAGATGATTCCAGATTAGCCTGTTCGGACATATTCCATTATCTTCATGATTCTTATCAAACCAGGATGAACCCAGACGATCTAAGAAGCTTTATTTGGAACCACTAATCAGTGGAGAAAACCAGGAAGTTGAATAAATCTCATAAGTGTTGTGAGCAACAAGATATCCCACCTTCTATCCAGATGATTACAGATGAGCCTGTTCGGACATATGCCATTTCTCATGATTCTTATCAAACCAGGATGAACCACGATCTAAGAAGCTTTATTTGGAACCACTAATCAGTGGGAGAATAACCAGGAAGTTGAATAAATCTCATAGGAGTTGTGAGGAAGAAGATATCCCACCTTTCTTGCAGATGATTCCAGATAGCCTGTTCGGACATATGCAATAGCTCATGATTCTTATCAAACCAGGATGAACACGATCTAAGAAGTTTTATTTGGAACCACTAATAAGTGGAGGAATAACCAGGAAGTTGAATAAATCTCATAAGTGTTGTGAGCAACAAGATATCCACCTTCTATCCAGATGATTACAGATTAGCCTGTTCAGACATATGCCATTTCTTCATGATTCTTATCAAACCAGGATGAACCACGATCTAAGAAGCTTTATTTGGAACCACTAATCAGTGGAGAATAACCA
>NW_026616487.1:0-24471 GCF_000801105.2 Raphanus sativus | reverse complement strand
GCCAGCACGGGCGCATAGCCGCCGGCGGCCACGGCCAGCACGGGGGCTAGCCGCCGCGGCGGCTACGGACCAGCACGTGCGTCTCGACGAGGGCTTCGATTTGATATGTTGATCGTTTTCTGGGTCCTCACGGTTTTGAGAGAACGGGTTCTTTGAAGTTTCCCGGCGGCCGAACCAGCACGGGGGCTTAGCCGCCCGCGGCCAGGACCAGCACGGGGGCTAGCCGCCGGCGGCCAGGACCAGCACGTGCGTCTCGACGAGGGCTTCGATTTGATATCTTGATCGTCTCTGGGTCCCTCACGGTTTTAGAGAACGGGCTCTTTGAAGTTTCAAGGCGGATTCCTTGTCGTTCAGCGCCTATCCAAACTTAGATCACTTCCCGTTTCTTCCTTATACTTTCGTATGACAAATAGACTTAGCCGTTGATTTCGAGATAACCGTTTTTGACCCCCAACAGTTAGCCCCCCAGCAATGCAAGATGCGGGAGCGATCTTGCGGGCGGAAGATTATGAGTTGAAAATCGAAATTTTGGCTAAGAGTATTTCATTGCGGAAATCCACATCACCTTTGATTGGCGATCTTGAACGTGACGTCGGGAAGACCGTGAGTTCGTTGCTCAACTTCGACTCGATCTTGCTGGTCTGAAATCCGTGTGCACCCTTGTCCTGCATTCGGAGGGTTCGGAGGACCAGGACCACGCAGTCAAGGATCGCGAAGCCGGCGCATATGAAGACATGCAAGTGGTGGTGCGACCAATGGAGGCGACGGTGAGACCGTTCCTACTTTGGGTGAGTTTTGAGGATGAAGGTGATGCTCCGGGAGCGTCTAGGTTTATCAATCCCTTTAGAGATTTTTATTTTGATTACATTTCGGCCGTTGGTTGGCCATTATGTATGATTTCGGGACTGGCCGTTGGTGGCTTTGAGTCCCTGCCCTTTTTAGGGCGTTGTATTGAACTCGCGGTATGCATTTATAAAATATTTTGCGTTTAGAACTTCTGTTTGTCGAAGTTAGAGGGGCAGGGTGTGAGTTGTCGTCTCATTCCTGCCTCCCGACGATCACCGTATCCGTAGTTTGTACAAAGCGAGATTTTCCTGCGGTTTACGATTTACGCGAAAATTCGTGAAAACGTACAGACTTGAGTGAAGAGACAAGTTTTGGGATCTCGCGTCGTTGATGCTTTGCCTATGAGATGTTAAGATACCAGCAAGGCTGGGTTTAGGGCAAGACCTAGGTTACTCTCAGACTGAGGCTGTGCGATGACAAATCGGCTTTCGTTTTGCCTGTTTGTGATTTTAACCTGATTCGTACCGTTTTAAAATCCGCGAAGTGGTATCGGCTTATATGATTTGTCTGGGCACGAATCGAGCTACTTCCTTTACGAAGTGCTGAACCAAATTTGGATTTTTTGTATAGCGCGCTATGGGATCCTTGTCGGATGTAAAAGAGCCTACCCTTAGGTGGCTTGTCTGTTTAGGACGTTAGAGTTCGTTTGTTGTGATCAGCAACAACGAAATGATGCCGTTTTGAAGGCGTATGAATTTGTTATCGAATAATGTTTATCCGAGCACGAAGCGACGTCTCGCAGTGCTGCGATTTTATTTTTCTCATGCCATAAGAGGATTATGGGCTTTCGCTTATGATTTGATTTATACTTCCTCAAGTGTTAAGGATAGAATCCGAGTAGTCACTTCGGATTGTGATTTTGTCGCTTGGTCCGTATGCTACTTTTAGCGAAGCGATTTTAGGTGTAAGCGATGAGAGACATGTGTCTGGATGTGATAATCGTTTTATGGATACTGGATCCGTTGTCGCAGCCGTTTAGTAGTTGGCGAATTGTGTTGAGGATTAGGACCGAAGGGTCGCGTAAATTTTACCAGGGGGGGGGGGGAAGCGTCTAACTTCACTATGTTTCGTGAAGTGTTGGCCTTCTGAGATTTGTTTTTGTAAGAATGACTCGTATAGCTCTGGGAGCTTTGCTACGAGCATTTCTTTCGTGCCGGGTTTTATGGGGCGTATAGAACTTAATCGATTTGATGATAAGTTTAAGATCTTCCGTCTAACCATTTGGTTGTTAGGATCGAGTTTCGTTATCGTATGATTTCCGATTTTGGGTTATACGACAACTGCTTTCATAATATCCGTTTGACGTTTTAACGACAAATCGTGGATTGTCTTTTTTAGCCGTTACACGGGTTGGAGCGGTGGTCGCTAAGTATTGTGGATCGGCATGGAGGCTGACTTCAGCCGTTTAGCCAAGGAAGTCGTTGGTAAAGGACCAGTCCATGACCCTTTGTGTTACCGTTAAGATCGTGTTTAGTTGACGATTGTCCTTAATGGCGATGTCGAGTGCATGTTCGGGCTTTATGGAAAGACGTAGTTGGCCGAGGGCCGAATAGAGTTCGTCGAGATAGACATGCCAATCATAGTGGAGTTTCCAAGTTATGGGTGATGGCTTTTCGAAACGATTTTCCACTTTAGGTTTCGTTTTTTGGCGAAAGTTGCTTCGGGTTACTCATGAAGTTTTACCGAAGGTTATTTCGTTAATTTTGTAGCTCACCGTCGTGCCATTAGTCTCACGGAAGCGGAAAGAGTATGCCAAGGATGCGCGGCGATCGTTTCTCGGTTTTTCGAGAGATTAGATCGGTTGCGCGTTCTGCCTAAACAGTCAAGGAACAATAAACGAAACTGGAAGAAAATGCCTAAGACTTATCTTGCTAGACTATCCACCTAGGTTCTAAGTTCCCTAAATTTTACGGCAGTTTACAAGACGTTCCCATTCCTTTCCTACGAAAAAATTAAAACTTTGATAAAATTTTCTAAGTCGGACGTACCTTAGTCTCATTAATTACTCAAGATTGCCTCATGTCCGTTCCTCTTTGTCTTCTACCGTTCATCGTCAAAGGTCTTCGAAAGTCCGATACTGAATCGAGAATCGATTTTTGATGAAACATGAAGGAACAGTGCAGAATCATTGCAGAATCGTTGAAGCAAAGGGAGGAGAAGTAGGCGAAACTCGAAGAAGGCTAAGGTGGGTAGACAAGTGAAAACGAATGGCAAGATGTCACTCGAGTGGGGCTTCTTGTTTCGTCAAGCTATAAGCGAACTGGTCAGGTCAAGAAGCTTACGATCTTGTTATACTTTACGAATGATGTTTCGTAAAATATTGTTAAGCTTTTATCTAACGAGAGTTTTTTCACAAAATGTTGTCGAGTTAATTTTACGGAAACTGTTTTGTAAAATGTTGTCGAGTTTAATCATGCAAAAGCTGTCTCGTGAAATATTTTCGAGAATTTATTTTACGAAAGGTGTTCCGTAAAATGTTATCGAATTTTAGCATTAGAAACGCTGATTTTCGTCGGCCTCCATACTTATCGGGAAACTTGACATTAATCTTCGGGAAACTTAGCATTTATCTTGTTACGTAAAGTAAAGAAATGTAAATCGTCGTGTCTATCTCAGATAATCGTAAACGGACTGTCGATCACGTTTGGTCCCTTTCGGGCCGTCTCTCTAGGACTTCCGTTGTTTTCTACGATTTCTTCGGAAGTTCTTCATTCGTTCGTAGAGTTGAGATGAGTGGTGTCTTAAGATAACCATCGCTGTTTCGTACAAAGAATTTAAGATCTTCCTTCCCGTTGATATCTTACGAGTTTCCGAAGTGTTTCCGACGGTCTTAGCTTGGAGAAAGAACCGGAGTTTCGTACGCGGAATCTCAATGATTCGTCCTGCGAGGACTTTGGGAAAGACTCGAAGTACAGATTTCTGACGGCCGGGGCCTGGGACTTGTGTACCAGAGATTGTTGTCCGAAGACCCGAGCCAACACGGGGCTAGCTGCCCGGCGGCCACGGCCAGCACGGACGCTAGCCGCCGGCGGCTACGGCCAGCACGGGGCTAGCCGCCCGGCGGCCACGGCCAGCACGGGTGCTAGCCGCCGGCGGCCACGGCCAGCACGGGGCTAGCCGCCCGGCGGCCACGGCCAGCACGGGCGCTAGCCGCCGGCGGCCACGGCCAGCACGGGGCTAGCCGCCTGGCGGCCACGGCCAGCACGGGCCAGCCGCCTGGCGGCCACGGCCAGCACGGGCGCTAGCCGCCCGGCGTCTACGGCCAAGGCCGGGGTCGGCTGCTCGGTTCCTTCGGTTTACGAGTGTTCGTGTTCGTTATGTTGATGTCGATTCCCGGCATATCTTCCGCAGTCCAAGCGAACGTGTTAAGGTTCTTCTTGAGACACGCGATGAGTTCTGCTTTCAACGGATCGCGGAGATTGGCTCCAATCTCCATGCACCACTCTGGTTAGTCTCGTCGAGGCAGACCGAAATTACCGGTTCGCAAGTGGGCTCACGTTTCCCTTCTAGGACCTCAGCTCTTTGCGATTGCCAGAAGATTTCTGGAGGGTCCTGCGATGCTGGTTCGTGAGTTGCTTGCTTTTTGGTTTAATTTCGGGCTCGGAGTTTTCTGTTTTAACCCAGTGGCCAAGCAGACTTGCGGCGCTGTACGATCTCCTTGTATTGTTTCCACTCCGGAGAGGTTGGAAATTTGAGGCACAGATGGAAAGTCGAGGGATCGCTCGCATGGAATTTAACCACGGAGTCCTGACGATCGCGTTATATGCTGCTGGGCCGTCGACTACCAAAAATTCCACCGTCTTCGTGATGCTCCTGGCTCTGACCGAGAGATCGACCGAGCCGAGGGTCATTGTGATGTTTCCTGAGAGTCCGATTATCGGATTGGGATCGTCCGTGATAGCGTTTAGGTCGATTCCCATCCTCTCGAGGGTGTTTTTTATATATAATATGTCGAGCATCCGGTGTCGACCAATATTCTCGCTACGTCGATGTCCTGGATCGTTAGTCTGATAACGAGGAGTTCGTTGTGAGGTTTGGCTTGACCAGCCGTTGCTCTATCCCCGAATGACACGATGTGCGGACAGGTGATGTGGCCATGCTGTTGTTACCAATCGTAGGTTTTTGAGTAAGAGAATCCGACCTCCCCTCCTTCTAGCGCCAAACTGTGGGAACCGAAATTCGCACTGTCGATTTTGATTAAGTAAAACGGAGGAAAGCTAAGTAAACCTAACTTTCCCTGAAGGTCCGGATTCTCTGCGACAACCAACGACAAGTGATCAAATAAATGCGGAAAGGTTTTATTGAGATTTGGGACTGGACCTTAAGGAAGGCTGCCTACGTACCCCTTTCGAGGATCAAGTCGGACGTAGTTCAGTTGGAAGGGTTTGAACAAGAGATCGAACTGCCTGGCGGAGTTCGTCTAGTACGAGCGTTAGTCATAGAAACGGGCATGTCGAGAATAATGCCTAGGGTTTCTATGTGCGGAACTCTAAGTAAAAGGATTGTTAGATCCTTCCGAGAGAGACATGAGTCTGCGATTAAGATTTGAGACTGGACCTTAAGGAAGGCTGCCTACGTACCCCTTTCGAGGATCAAGTCGGACGTAGTTCAGTTGAAAGATTTGAACAAGAGATCGAACTGCCTGGCGGAGTTCGTCTAGTACGAGCGTTTGTCATAGAAACGGGCGTGTCGAGAATAACGACTAGGGTTTCTATGTGCGGAACTCTGAGTAAAAGAATTGTTAGATTCTTCCGAAGGAACAGAAGTCTGCGGACAAGATGAAGGCAGAACAAGAGGCGGCCAGACGTCTAGGTCATGCCTTGCTAGTCTAACCACCTAAGTTCTAAGTTCCCTCAGTCTAAAATCTCGGATCTGCTTCCCTCTAGGATTTTTGCTCTGCCTTTCTTCCTCTCCCAAAGCTCCTTTATATACTCTTCTTATGACGGTCTATTCTCCTCCTGGGCCGCAAGGCGGGCTTCTTTCCATTTTCGTCGGCTTTCATCAGGAAACTTGACATTTATCTTCGGGAAACTTGACATTTATCCTTCCGGAAATTTAGCATTTATCTTGCTATGCAAAGATAAACGTAAATCGTCGTATCTATCTCAGATAATCGTAAACGGACTGTCCGATCGTGTTTGGTCCCTTTCGGGCCGTTTCCAGGACTTCCGTGGTTTTCTACGATTTCTCCGGAAGTTCTTCATTCGTTCGTAGAGTTGAGACGAGTGGTGTCTTAAGATAACCATCGCTGTTTCGTACGAAGAATTTAAGATCTTCCTTCCTGTCGATATCTTACGAGTTTCCGAAGTTTTCCCGACGGTCCTAGATTGGAGTAAGAACCGGAGTTTCGTATGCGGAATCTCAATGATTCGTCCTGCGAGGACTTGGGAAAGACTCGAAATACAGACTTCCGATGGCCGGGGACTGGGATTCGTGTACGAAAGATTGTTATCCGAAGACCCGAGCCAGCACGGGGCTAGCCGCCCGGCAACCACGGCCAGCACGGGCGCTAGCCGCCGGCGGCCACGGCCAGCACGGGGCTAGCCGCCCGGCGGCCACGGCCAGCACGGGGCCGCCCGGCGGCCACGGCCAGCACGGGCGCTAGCCGCCGGCGGCCACGGCCAGCACGGGGCTAGCCGCCCGGCGGCCACGGCCAGCACGGGCGCTAGCCGCCGGCGGCCACGGCCAGCGCGGGGCTAGCCGCCCGGCGGCCACGGCCAGCACGGGCGCTAGCCGCCGGCGGCCACGGCCAGCACGGGGGCTAGCCGCCCGGCGGCTACGGACCAGCACGTGCGTCTCGACGAGGGCTTCGATTTGATATGTTGATCGTTTTCTGGGTCCTCACGGTTTGAGAGAACGGGTTCTTTGAAGTTTCCCGGCGGCCGAACCAGCACGGGGGCTTAGCCGCCCGGCGGCCAGGACCAGCACGGGGGCTAGCCGCCGGCGGCCAGGACCAGCACGTGCGTCTCGACGAGGGCTTCGATTTGATATCTTGATCGTTCTCTGGGTCCTCACGGTTTGAGAGAACGGGCTCTTTGAAGTTTCAAGGCGGATTCCTTGTCGTTCAGCCTATCCAAACTTAGATCACTTCCCGTTTCTTCCTTATACTTTCGTATGACAAATAGACTTAGCCGTTGATTTCGAGATAACCGTTTTTGACCCCAACAAGCTTCCCCACCAGCTTCCTATACAACTTGGGATCATGAAATGGCTTGCTATCTTCCATCTCCCCCTCTCTTGGAATCTTGTACCCATCCTCCATGGGCATCTTGGCAGTCTTTCCTCCATAAGCACCTGCATCTTTCAAAAGATCAAGTGCATATTTTCTTTGAGATATGAATAAGCCCTCCTTGGACCTGCACAACTCAATCCCAAGAAAATATTTCATCTCTCCCAAGTCTTTATGTCAAAGACAGACTTGAGATAGTCTTTGGTATCTTGTATACCGTTTTTATCAGAACCAGTAATGATAATATCATCAACATATACAAGAATAACAATGATACTCCTGGTGTAACCAGAGTGAAGAGTGTGTGATCCAACTCACACTCCTGAATCCTTTACCATTCAGAGTGGTGCTGAGCTTGTGATACCAAGCCCTTGGTGATTGCTTCAACCCATATATAGCTTTTCTTCAGTCTTAAAACATTTCCTGGTTTTACCATCCCTTCCATTCCTGGTGGTGGTAGCATGTAGACTTCATCCTCTAGCTCCCCCTGAAGAAAGGCATTCTTCACATCCATTTGCCATAGATCCCACTCAAGGTTGACTGCAAGAGGCAGCACTACCTGATAGTATGAAGCTTGGCGACTGGAGCAAATGTATCTATGTAGTCTTCTCCATAGGTTTGTGTAAAGCCCCTTGCTACCAGTCTAGTCTTCCTCCTGTCTACTTTACCATTAGGTAGATACTTTATGGTAAAGATCCACTTGCATGAAACTGCTCTTTTTCCTTTAGGTAACTTGCTTTCATACCAAGTGTCATTTCTTATCATTGCATCAGCCTCTGCATTGACTGAATCTCTCCACTCTTGGATTAGCATAGCTTCTTCATAGCTTCTTGGAACGTAGCTCTCATCCAAGCTCACCATGAAAGCACAATGTTCTTCAGGATACTCGGCAAAGGAGCATACAGCTTGAGAAGGATGCTCCACTGCTTGGGCATTGTAGTACACTCTTGTGTTTACCCAAGAAAGAAGGGTCCTTCCTTACTCTAGTGCTCCTTCTCAAAAGGCACTTCCACTTGCTGTTCAGTCACTTTTTGTTCACTGCCAGCTTCTTCTTGACCTTCATTAGTCTCTTCTTGTTCAGTTTGATCAACCACTTGACCTCTCTCACTATCACCAGCTGGTTCATCATCTGATCTTCTTCCACTTTGAGCAGGATCCGAGCCTTGATCTCCATGACCCTCCAGCTTCAGACTCATGCTCATCTCCCCCCTCATGCTCAAGGTGGAGATATCTTGTTCTTCCCGAGTAGTGTGTTCTTGACTACTCTGATCCTGGGACACTCCAATGCCTAGCCCTCCATAATAATCCTCAAGCTCCTGGCTCTGTCAGATTGCTGAGTTAAATCCTCAAGATCCTTCCAGTTCTCACCCTCATAGTAGCCCTTATCCTCCATGAATTCACATCCCGGGAGATCAACATCCTTCTTGCCTTGGTATCAAAACACTTGTAACCCTTTTGACTTGTAGAGTACCCAATGAACATAGCCTTGGTGCTCTTGGCTTCAAGCTTGTTTCTGGTCTCACTAGGAACTAGCACATAGCACACACACAGCCAAAGATCTCAAGTGTTCCAACACTGGCCGACTCTTGTTTAATACTTCAAATGGGGATTGATCTCCTAGTATCTTGGTTGGTGTCCTGTTGATCAGATAACAAGCAACAATTACAGCATCACTCCAATACCTCTTGGGGACACTGGTGTGAAACATCATGGATCTTGCAACTTCCATAAGGTGCCTATTCTTCCTCTCAGCAACACCATTCTGTTGAGGAGTGTATGGGCAACTAGTTTGATGTAGAATCCCATGCTTGGCTAGGTGATCTTTGAAAGCATTTCCAGTATACTCTCTCTCACCATTATCTGACCTGAAAATCTTTATCTTGGCATTATAATGGTTAGAAACATATGCTTGGAAATTTTTAAAAGCATCTAGCACCCTAATCTTTTGTTTTAATCATTGTTAACCAGGTGTATTTGGATTTTTCATCAATAAAAGTGACAAAAATACTTGTAACTATCCCTAGATAAACAAGGAGCTGTCCACACATCAGAATGAATAAGATCAAAACAATTCTCATAAAGAGTAGATGATCTTTGAAAGACAGTCTTACAATGTTTACCCAAGATACAAGCTTCACAATCTTTATTAAACATGACACCTGGTAACATTAAGCTTAAAGCTCTAGAATGAGGATGGCCTAGCCTAGCATGCCACAATGCATCCTTACTCAAAGAAGAAAGAGAATTAAAAGAAAAACAAGAACTCGGAATTGGACTTAAATCTTCCAGCAAATAGAGATCTCCCTTGGTTGCTCCTTGTCCAATCAACTTATTGCTTTCAATATCCTGAAACTTCACATCGTTAGGACTAAAGATGACATTGCAATGAAGATCAGTGGTGCACTTCTTGACAGATAGAAGGTTTGAAGTGAATTCAGGCATATAAAATGCCTTAGAATCCCTATCAAACAATCTCAACTTGCCAACACCTCTAATGGGAACTTTAATCCCCATTTGCAATCAACACATGACCATGAGCAGGTTCTATATCCTTAATGAGATGATTATCACTAATCATGTGATGAGATGCACCAGAATCAATGATCAAAGGTTTAAACATGTTCTAGCAAGATGAGTCCTAGGCAAGTCAATTTCATTTCTCACATTTCCTATCAATTCTAGCAAGCTATCCGAGACACTTCTAGTTTGATGAACAACATGAGAACTCTTGATCATGTCTAGCAACCTATCAGTCTTACTAGAACTATTATAAGCAGTATAAGAATAACCAAGAGTGTTTCCGAGTGGGTTACCAGACTCTTTGAGTGCCCTGATGAGAGCCTCAATGTCTGACTTCTTGATCACATCATGATCAATGCCCTTGCCTCCACTGTGATGAGATGCCAAGGCCTTTCCTTCACTTTCACCCGCTTGAGCATGTGGGTGTGGTTCCGGATGATCCAGCTCCACTTGCTTCAGCAGAAAGGTGGGCCTTTGCTTCTCTGTCTCGGTTGAACTTGGTAGGCTTCAGGTGAGGATGAAGAATCCAGCACTGATGCTTCTTCTATGACCCTGTCGCTTGCAGTGATCACAACTCCCTCCAAACCTTTCTCCACTTTGTACCCGGCTTTGTTTGCTTGTATCTCCTCAGCTTGATGAGCAATGGTGAGTTCACCCTTTCCCTCCAAACAAGCCAAGTGATCCTTCCTCCTTCTGAAGTTGAGACATAACCTCCTCCATGGATGGCAGCTTCTGTGACCTTAAGATATGCTTGATCACATCCTTGTAGCTCGGATTGAGAGTCATTAGCAAACCAAACACCTGATCTTGTTCCCTCCTTTCCATAAGGGTCTCCCTCATCAGTAGTGTTCGGCCTCAAGCTCTCAAGTTCAGTCCACATTGACTTGAACTTTCCCATGTGTGTAGTAAGCTCCACATCTCCTTGAGCAAGAGTGTTTATGGTTCTCTTTAGCTCAAAGACTCGGCTTAAGTTGGAGATGTCCCAAATGTCTTTTGGAGAGTCTCCCATAAGTGCTTAGGAGTCTCACAGTAGCTGTAACTCTCTAGGATAGGAACCTCAAGAGAAGCTTGAAGAATCGCCAACACCCATGAGGTCCTCTTGAATCCACTTCTTAGCCGCAATAACCGCAAGCTCCTTTGCATCTTCACCTTCCTTGGTTTCTTTGGTCACTGGTTCTGGACCATCATCAGTGATGTGGTTCCAAAGCCCTAACCTCCCCACAGCAGTCTTCACAAGCCGAGACCACAACAAGTAATTTCCACCTCCTTTTAACTGAACTGGAACTGTAACTAGCTTCCACCTTCCATCTTCTCTTGTTCAGACTCGCCACACCACAAAGCTTCAATCTTTGACAGTAAGTAGACTCCACACGCCTCAACAACTCAAGAACAAAGTATCTCAAGCAAGTAGAACAGGTAGAATCAAGAACAAACCGCAAGAACACAAAGAACAGTTTGAAGAGTAGCAAGAACACAAGAGAGACTCGGATGAAATCTCTTAATACCAAAGCCAACCTGGCTCTGATACCATATGATTTTAGAGAATAGAGTAGGTATTAAGAGAATGATAAGAGATTAAGAGAGATAATGAGAGAATCAGAGAGAGAATAGGAGAAAAGAGTTTCTAGATCTAATAGTGCTCAAATAGTATCATGTTTGATCTTAGAGAGAAAGAGGCTCCAAAGTGTTGATTTCATTAAGAGAAGTGATTACAAATATATAGTAGAGAGTAAGAGAGGGTTTTCGACAAGTAAACCACTATTACAAGCATGTGTAGTCAAAAAGAAGAAGCTTAATACTTGGCTGTGAATGCTCACATGCTCATGCACCTTTACAGCCTGTTCCAGCCTGGTTTGTGCGACCATATCACTCCAACGGTCGACTCCTTTCTTCTCTAGGAGTCACTGTGCTAATACTCTTCTTCCTTCAGTGTCACACATCTTCTTTTACTCACTAGATTAACCCCACTCTTAGTTACCACACAGTAACTTTATTTTACTGTGTGGTAACTTTTCTCAAGTTACTTTTCTTCTCATCTTCTCTTCATGATCACAATACTCCTCATCTCTTCTCACCACATTTCAACAGAACCAATATATAAGAAGCTTGATTGGGAACCACTAATCAGTGGAGAATAACCAGGAAGTAGAATAAATCTCATAGGAGTTGTGAGTAAGAAGATATCCCACTTTCTATCCAGATGATTCCAAATTAGCCTGTTCGGACATATGCCATTATCTTCATGATTCTTATCAAACCAGGATGAACCACGATCTAAGAAGCTTTATTTGGAACCACTAATCAGTGGAGAATAACCAGGAAGTTGAATAAATCTTATAAGTGTTGTGAGCAACAAGATATCCCACCTTCTATCAGATGATTACAGATTAGCCTGTTCGGACATATGCCATTATCTTCATGATTCTTATCAAACCAGGATGAACCCACGATCTAAGAAGCTTTATTTGGAACCACTAATCAGTGGAGAATAACCAGGAAGTTGAATAAATCTCATAAGTGTTGTGAGCAACAAGATATCCCACCTTCTATCCAGATGATTACAGATTAGCCTGTTCGGACATATGCCATTATCTTCATGATTCTTATCAAACCAGGATGAACCACGATCTAAGAAGCTTTATTTTGAACCACTAATCAGTGGAGAATAACCAGGAAGTTGAATAAATCTCATAGGAGTTGTGAGTAAGAAGATATCCCACTTTCGATCCAGATGATTCCAGATTAGCCTGTTCGGACATATGCCATTATCTTCATGATTCTTATCAAACCAGGATGAACCACGATCTAAGAAGCTTTATTTTGGAACCACTAATCAGTGGAGAATAACCAGGAAGTTGAATAAATCTCATAGGAGTTGTGAGTAAGAAGATATCCACTTTCTATCCAGATGATTCAGATTAGCCTGTTCGGACATATGGCAATATCTTCATGATTCTTATTAAACCAGGATGAACCAATATATAAGAAGCTTGATTGGGAACCACTAATCAGTGGAGAATAACCAGGAAGTAGAATAAATCTCATAGGAGTTGTGAGTAAGAAGATATCCACTTTCTATCCAGATGATTCCAAAATAGCCTGTTCGGACATATGCCATTATCTTCATGATTCTTATCAAACCAGGATGAACCACGATCTAGAAGCTTTATTTGGAACCACTAATCAGTGGAGAATAACCAGGAAGTTGAATAAATCTTATAAGTGTTGTGAGCAACAAGATATCCCACCTTCTATCCAGATGATTACAGATTAGCCTGTTCGGACATATGCCATTATCTTCATGATTCTTATCAAACCAGGATGAACCACGATCTAAGAAGCTTTATTTGGAACCACTAATCAGTGAAGAATAACCAGGAAGTTGAATAAATCTCATAGGAGTTGTGAGGAAGAAGATATCCCACTTTCTATCCAGATGATTCCAAATTAGCCTGTTCGGACATATGGCAATAGCTTCATGATTCTTATCAAACCAGTATGAACCACGATCTAAGAAGCTTTATTTGGAACCACTAATCAGTGGAGAATAAGCAGGAAGTTGAATAAATCTCATAAGTGTTGTGGGCAACAAGATATCCCACCTTCTATCCAGATGATTACAGATTAGCCTGTTCGGACATAGCCATATCTTCATGATTCTTATCAAACCAGGATGAACAATGATCTAAGAAGCTTTATTTGGAACCACTAATCAGTGGAGAATAACCAGGAAGTAGAATAAAATCTCATAGGAGTTGTGAGTAAGAAGATATCCCCTTTCTATCCAGATGAATTCCAAATTAGCCTGTTCGGACATATGCCATTATCTTCATGATTCTTATCAAACCCAGGATGAACCACGATCTAAGAAGCTTTATTTGGAACCACTAATCAGTGGAGAATAACCAGGAAGTTGAATAAATCTTATAAGTGTTGTGAGCAACAAGATATCCCACCTTCTATCCAGATGATTACAGATTAGCCTGTTCGGACATATGCCATTATCTTCATGATTCTTATCAAACCAGGATGAACCACGATCTAAGAAGCTTTATTTGGAACCACTAATCAGTGAAGAATAACCAGGAAGTTGAATAAATCTCATAGGAGTTGTGAGGAAGAAGATATCCACTTTCTATCCAGATGATTCCAAATTAGCCTGTTCGGACATATGGCAATAGCTTCATGATTCTTATCAAACCAGTATGAACCACGATCTAAGAAGCTTTATTTGGAACCAATAATCAGTGGAGAATAAGCAGGAAGTTGAATAAATCTCATAAGTGTTGTGGGCAACAAGATATCCCACCTTCTATCCAGATGATTACAGATTAGCCTGTTCGGACATATGCCATTATGTTCATGATTCTTATCAATTCCAGGATAAACCACAATCTAAGAAGCTATATTTGGAACCACTAATCAGTGGAGAATAACCAGGAAGTTGAATAAATCTCATAGGAGTTGTGAGTAAGAAGATATCCCACTTTCTTCCCAGATGATTCCTGACAAGATCCTAGGAAGGCTCTGGAACAGATGGGATAATCCTTTGCAGAAACGAATCAAGAGACTCGAGTTTCTAAAAAGGCAGTGGATCGAATGGTGACACAAGAGGGATGGATGATCTCTTGATACTCCTAGATATCTAATCCGGATATGACACACCGAAGAAGAGATCCTTGGGCTCTGGATATTACACACCAGAAGTTGGATATTACACACCAACACTCAATCTACTCGACAAGCAAGAAGAAAAGAGAAAACAAAGGTTTTTGATAAAAAGATGGATGATGATACAAGGGGGCCACGACCACCTTATAAAGGAGAGGCCTTGTACATGCACAAGGTCTCGAAACTAGAAAAAATAAATAAAGGGAACATGCTCCCTTGGAGACTAAACAAAGACCAAGTTTAAATGTTTTCGAAAACAAAAGAAAATAACATAAAAACTTAGATATAAAAATAACATAAGGTCTTCATGTGGACAGACCAAGATCAATCATCTAGGAGATAGGAGAAGTAGACTTGTGGCCTCGTTAAAAACCTTCCTTTGGAAAACCCAGTGGGACAAAACCAAAGGTTAGGAAAAGAGCACACACAAGCTACTTGCCTAGATGTTGATCAGCTTGAAGGTGGAGTAGCTTGAATGATGGTTAAGGTGTCTTGGATGATCAAGCTTCAGCCAAGAAAATTGTATTCTTCTTGTTTCCAAGCAATCTTCGATGTTGCATCCTCAGCTAGCTCTTCATGATCAGGCTCATGATTCCATTTCCTTGTGCTATCCAGAATCATATCATCCCCTCCCTCTTGAAATAGATTTGTCCTCAAATCTGTTTTACCTGATACATCAAAACAGAGCAAGTTAGCACATGGAAATTTATCAAAGAGTAATAACCTTATCCCAAATTTGTCTCTGCTCGGTCTTGGCTTGTCTGCTGCATCTGGAGGTGCTACTTTAATGAGGATAAAGCCATGGACGTCTGGGTATTTCTCCTGATCCAGATCAGTTGGTTTGAACCGCTTGTCTTCCTCATGCTTGTTCTTTCTCCTTGATTGCTTCCAAGCTTCCTTATAATCTGCACATAGCTCTTTTGACAAAAACAAGTGCATCATATCTGTGTAATCAATAATAAAAGAATTACTGAAAATATGATCACTTACCTTAGCATGCTCACCTGGTCGCCATAGATAGGATTGAGATGTTCTAAACTCAGAAAAGTTCAAACAAAGCACACACAGAATAACCCGACTTGTAGAACCCATAACTCTTTTACCTGAGAAGCTTTGGACATGATTCCAATTCGACGTGAGACCCTGATGAGTTAAGTTTCCATGGCAGTCGAGTTTGCTGATTAATTCTTTGTGGTTGTTTAGATATGATCCTTGGACTGCTCCTATGTCAAATCTGGCGGCTATACAGCTTTCAAAGTTTTCTTGTTGCATCTCCAACTTAGCCAAGGACTCATCACTGGTACTCTGATCCTTATAGACCCTCTTTTCACATGTACCTTTCTCAGCTTCTTTTGGACAAGTCAAGTGGGTTATCATGTCAAAGAAACTATTGTAGACAAGAATATCTCCAAAACACAAAACAGTGTGATTCCTCCATCTATTATGCATATCAAAGAAAATATTACAGACCCAAATATCATCAAGGATCAAGTTCACACATTTAGAATCAATGATCTCTAGTTTCAATTGTGCAGCAGGTTTATCAAAGAAAGTGTTATACACTAGAATATCATCAAAGAACAATCCCACACGTTTAGAAACATTTTCAGCACACAAACAGTCAAGTTCAAACTCAGAGATATTAGCAGACTTCAAAATTTTGAATCTAATATCAGATTGATGCAATTTCGGTTCCTGAAACTTCCTAGGTTCTTTCAAGAGACAAGTAGATGCAAGAAAATCATCAGTGAGCAGATCATGCCTAGGAAAGTTCTCAACAAAACTCTTATCTTCAGTTCTAGCAAATAAATCATAAGGCTTAAAACAGAAATCAGATTGTTTCAAATCAGGCTCAAAAACCTTTTCATAGTGATCAAAACTTTTGCTATGCTTCATAAAATGATCAAGACTCAAAACATGACCAGAAAGATGGTTATTATCAGTTTGAAAACGTTTTTGATCAAAGAGGTTTTCTGGTTTAAGTTCCTTAAAAGATTTAGACATGTTATCAAAAACAGATTTTGAAACACAAAAATCTTTTATTTTGTCAAGACCAAAACGTTTTATATCTTCAGTGCTCACTTTAACAAACATTTCAGGAACAGAGACAACCATATTAACCTTCTTACAGTGCTCTTGCAGGTCATAAGACAAGGATTCAGGAGATGTTTCAGACTGCAAGATGTTCAGCTGTTCCAACTCTTCTCCTTGTGTTGCTTGTTCTTGTTGAAATGTGGTGAGTAGAGATGAGAAGCATTGTGATTATGAAGAGGAGAGAAGAAGAAAATATACTTGAGAAAAGTTACCATGCAGTAAAAATAAAGTTACTGCATGGTAAATGGGTTTGAGGTAAAACCAGTGAGGAAAGCAATGTGTGAAACACTAAAGGAAGAAGAGGCTGAGCACAGTGATCTAACCAAGAGGGAAGAGTCGACCGTTTGAAGATAATGTTGCTTTAGCCAGTCCATGACAGGCTGTAAAGTGAGCCTTGGCGTGTGAGCATTCTCAGCCAAGTATGGATCACCTTGCCATTGACTTCACATGCTTGTAATAGTTTAGTGTTTGCGCAAACCTTTCTTAACCTCTTGTATATATTTGAAACTCCTCTCATTAATCACAATATATACATTTTGAGTCTCTTTCTCTCTTTGCAATGTTACTATTACATCTCTCTCTCTCGGGTTACTATTGAATCTGAGAATACAAACTCTCTCAAATCTCTCTTAATCTCTTCTGTTCTCATCTAATCTTACACTAATCTCTCAATACACTTTATATTCTCTAAAATCTCAGTTCTGGTTCTTTCTCTGCTGAGTCTTCTTTTGCAACCTGTGACACTGAAACAATTCTACTCGGTTGCACCGGTTCAAGACAAGTTAGTTCATCAAAGGAATTATTAAAATTAAATTCAGCAAGCTAGTTACAGTTCCGGTTCAACTCAAGGGAGGTTCAAACTATCTCTTGTGGTCTAGGTTGGTGAAAACCGCCATTGGAAGGCTAGGGCTATGGAGTCACATCACTGATGATGAACCCGAGCCAGTGGCAAAACAAACTGAAGAAGATGGGAAGGTAAAAGCTCTCACGGATGCTGAGGAGAAGAAGAAGTGGATCCAGGAGGACTTGATGGTGCTTTCCGTGCTGCAAGGATCTCTAGAGATACCCCTACTTGAAGCCTACAGCTACTGTGAGACTCCCAAACATCTATGGGACACTCTCATGAAGACTTTTGGGAATGTTTCCAACATAAGCCGCGTGTTTGAGTTGAAGAGAGCCATTAACTCCATGAAGCAAGATGGAGGGGAACTCACCAAACACATGGGAAAGTTTGGATCCTTATGGTCCGAGCTTGAAAGCTTGAGACCCAACACCACTGACATGTCGGCTCTCATGGAGAGAAGAGAACAAGATCAGGTGTTTGGGCTATTGATGACACTTGATCCTTGCTACAAAGATGTCATTAAGCATATCTTAAGGTCGCCTACTCTCCCAAGCATGGAGGAAGTGTGTGCACAACTTCAGAAAGAGGAGGGATCTCTTGGTCTCTTTGGAGGAAAGGGTGATCTTACCATGGCTCATCAGGCCGAGGAGATGCAAGCAAACAAGGCTGCATATAATGGCAAGAAGTATGAGAAGTATGAAGGGAACTGTGAGCATTGCAAGAAGTCGGGTCACAAGAAGAATCAGTGTTGGTTACTCCACCCCCACCTGAAGCCAAGCAAGTTCAACAAGGATAGAGTAGCCAAGGCAAACCTTTCTACTGAAGCATCTGGTGCTAGTTCATCCGGGGCTGGTCCAACTGTGAATGTGGGTGAAAGTGAAGGAAGAGCTATGGCTTCTCATCAGCTAAGTGGCAAGGGATTGGACCAGGAGTTGATCACTAAGGCTGACATTGCATCACTCATCCGAGCCCTCAAGGAGTCTGGTAACAAAAATAACCATACTCTTGGTTACTCTTATGCTGCTCATACATTGCCTATTACTATGCCTGATGTCTCTGATAAGATATTAGGACTGCTAGGAAGCATCATGAAAGGAAATGAATCATCTAGGACTAATGTTGCTAGTAATGTGCATAAACCATTGATCATTGATTCTGGTGCATCTCATCACATGATTAGTGATGTTAAGTTGATAAAAGACATTGAACCTGCTCATGGCCATGTTATGATTGCCAATGGTGATCGGATCCCTATTAGAGGCATTGGTAAACTGAAATTGTTTAGTAAGGATTCTAAAGCATTTTTCATGCCTGAGTTCACTTCAAATCTTTTATCTGTGAAAAGATGCACTAATGATCTTCAATGCAATGTTATCTTTAGTCCTAATGATGTGAAGTTTCAGGATATTAAAAGCAGTAAGTTGATTGGGCAAGGAGCTACCAAAGGAGACCTTTATATGCTGGAAGACCTTGATCCCATTTCTAGTTCTTTTGTTTCTTTTAATTCTGTTTCTTCCCTCAGTAAGGATGCATTGTGGCATGCTAGACTAGGTCATCCTCATGATAGGGCTTTAAGCATTATGTTACCAGGTGTCATGTTTAAGAATAAGGAGTGTGAGGCATGTATTTTGGGTAAACATTGTAAGACTGTGTTTCAAAGATCTTCTACTATCTATGAAAGTTGTTTTGATTTGATTCACTCTGATGTTTGGACTGCTCCTTGTTATTCTCGTGATGGTTATAGATATTATGTCACCTTCATTGATGAAAAATCCAAATACACCTGGTTAACACTCATTAAATCAAAGGATAGGGTTCTTGATGCTTTTAAAAATTTTCAAAGCTATGTAACTAACCATTATCATGCCAAGATTAAGATTTTCAGGTCTGATAATGGTGGAGAGTATACAAGCCATGCATTTCGAGATCACCTAGCTCATCATGGGATATTACACCAAACTAGCTGCCCTTATACACCACAACAGAATGGTGTAGCTGAAAGGAAGAACAGGCACCTCATGGAGGTGGCTCGGTCACTAATGTTCCACAAGAGTGTTCCAAAGAGGTATTGGAGTGATGCTGTTATATCTGCTTGTTATCTGATCAACAGGATGCCAACCAGAATACTTCAAGATCAATCTCCTTTTGAGGTTCTCAACAAGAGTAAACCAAGCCTGGATCATCTGAGGACATTTGGGTGTGTGTGCTATGTATTGGTACCCGGGGAGCTAAGAAACAAACTAGAACATAGGAGCACCAAGGCTATGCTTATTGGTTACTCAACTAGTCAGAAAGGATACAAATGCTTTGATCCTGATGCTAGAAGAGTCTTGGTGTCTCGGGATGTCAAGTTTATGGAGGAGCAAGGGTATTATGATGGGAAGAATTGGGAAGAACTAGAGGATCTATCCCAACCATCAGACAGAGCTGCTAGCTTGAGACACATTTTTGAGGGTCTTGGCATTGGAGTATCCCAGGATCAGAGTAGGCAACAAGAACCTACACCAGTTACTGCTGAAGAACCATCCCACTTTGATCATGAGGGGGGAAGTGAATCAGAAGCAAGAAGTCAAGAAGATCAAGGCATTGGTGCTGAAGGTCTAGAAGAACAAAGCTCTGATTCTCCTGACCAAAGTGGAGAGGATTCAGCAAGAAGAGATCAGGAAGCTGGAGAACCAGTTCAGATACAAGAAGAAGAAGCTAGTGAGGAACAAGTAGCAGTTCCTTTGAGAAGAAGCACACGGGTGAGAAGAGATGCTTCCAACTGGGTAAACACAAGAGTGTACTACAATGCCCAGGCTGTGGAGCATCCCTCTCAAGCTGTGTGTTCTTTTGCTGAGTTCCCGGAAGAACATTGTGCCTTTCAAGTAAGCTTAGATGAGAGCTATGTGCCAAGAAGCTATGAAGAAGCAATGTTGATTCAAGAGTGGAGGGATTCAGTCAATGCTGAGGCAGATGCCATGATCAAGAATGATACATGGTATGAAAGCAAGTTACCTAAAGGGAAGAGGGCAGTATCATGCAAATGGATCTTTACCATAAAGTATCTACCTAATGGTAAGATAGATAGGAGGAAGACTAGACTGGTGGCAAGAGGTTTTACACAAACCTATGGTGAGGATTACATAGACACATTTGCTCCAGTCGCCAAGCTTCATACTATCAGAGTAGTGCTATCACTTGCTGTCAATCTTGAGTGGGATCTATGGCAAATGGATGTGAAGAATGCCTTTCTTCAGGGGGAGCTTGAAGATGAAGTCTACATGTTACCACCACCAGGAATGGAAGGGATGGTAAAACCAGGAAATGTGTTAAGACTGAAGAAAGCTATCTATGGGTTGAAGCAATCACCAAGGGCTTGGTATCACAAGCTCAGCACCACTCTGAATGGTAAAGGATTCAGAAAGTGTGAGTTGGATCACACACTCTTCACCTTGGTTACACCAGGAGGTATCATTGTTATTCTTGTATATGTTGATGATATTATCATCACTGGTTCTGATAAAACAGGTATACAAGAAACCAAGGAGCATCTCAAGTCTGTCTTTGACATAAAAGACTTGGGAGAGATGAAATATTTTCTTGGGATTGAGTTATGCAGGTCTAAGGAAGGATTATTCATATCTCAAAGAAAATATGCACTTGATCTTTTGAAAGATGCAGGTGCTTATGGAGGAAAGACAGCAAAGATGCCCATGGAAGATGGGTACAAGATTCCAAGAGAGGGGGAGATGGAAGATAGCAAGCCATTTCATGATCCCAAGTTGTATAGGAAGCTTATGGGGAAGCTGATCTACCTTACTATCACTCGGCCAGACATATGCTTTGCAGTGAATCAAGTCAGCCAGCATATGCAACAACCAAAGGAGCACCATTGGAGAATGGTGGAGAGAGTGCTCATGTATCTCAATGGAACTCAAGGGTTAGGAGTATGGATGGGATGCAACAAGAGTACTGAAGTAGTTGGTTATTGTGATGCTGATTGGGCTGGTGATAGGAATGATAGGAAGTCTACAACTGGGTATTGTACCTTCATTGGAGGAAACATGGTTACTTGGAAGAGCAAGAAGCAGAAGGTGGTCTCATGTTCGAGTGCTGAAGCCGAGTATAGAGCTATGCTGAAACTTACCAATGAGTTGGTATGGATCAAAGGGATTCTGAAGCACTTGGAGATTGAGCAAGCAACTCCAATGACCATGCATTGTGACAATCAAGCCGCCATACACATTGCTACTAACTCTGTGTTCCATGAAAGGACAAAACACATTGAGGTTGATTGTCACAAGGTAAGGCAGATGATAGTCTTGGGAGTGATCTTGCCATGTTACACTAGAAGTGAAGATCAGTTGGCAGATGTATTCACCAAGGCAGCAAGACAAAAGACAATGGAGTCCATACACATCAGGTTAGGACTCATTGATCTTACACCCATTCACTAGTCCCCTGATCATGAGGTCTTTACTCTTTTTCCCTCATCAAAGGTTTGTCCCAATGGGTTTTCTTTGATGAGGTTTTTAATGAGGAAGATCTCATGGTCCTTCCAAGCTCGACTTGTTCCACATGGTCTAGCTTGAGGGGGAGTGTTGAAATGTGGTGAGTAGAGATGAGAAGCATTGTGATTATGAAGAGGAGAGAAGAAGAAAATATACTTGAGAAAAGTTACCATGCAGTAAAAATAAAGTTACTGCATGGTAAATGGGTTTGAGGTAAAACCAGTGAGGAAAGCAATGTGTGAAACACTAAAGGAAGAAGAGGCTGAGCACAGTGATCTAACCAAGAGGGAAGAGTCGACCTTTTGAAGATAATGTTGCTTTAGCCAGTCCATGACAGGCTGTAAAGTGAGCCTTGGCGTGTGAGCATTCTCAGCCAAGTATGGATCACCTTGCCATTGACTTCACATGCTTGTAATAGTTTAGTGTTTGCGCAAACCTTTCTTAACCTCTTGTATATATTTGAAACTCCTCTCATTAATCACAATATATACATTTTGAGTCTCTTTCTCTCTTTGCAATGTTACTATTACATCTCTCTCTCTCGGGTTACTATTGAATCTGAGAATACAAACTCTCTCAAATCTCTCTTAATCTCTTCTGTTCTCATCTAATCTTACACTAATCTCTCAATACACTTTATATTCTCTAAAATCTCAGTTCTGGTTCTTTCTCTGCTGAGTCTTCTTTTGCAACCTGTGACACTGAAACAATTCTACTCGGTTGCACCGGTTCAAGACAAGTTAGTTCATCAAAGGAATTATTAAAATTAAATTCAGACTGAGATAAGAACAGAGAAAACTCTTGTCCTTTTTCAAACTTTCCTTTTACCAAAGATGTTTCGGTTTGAGCTTCTTGAAATGGGGCAGCTGAGTCTGATTCTGCATCATTGAGTTCTGAGACAGTAGTAACTGGTTCTTGATTCTTTGGGAGCTTCTTCAGCTTGTCTAAGGGCTTGATGGTCTTAAGAATCTCCTTAACAAGGCTGCTGATTTCTTTCTCATAATCAGCCATCTTGGTTTCTTCTTTTCTTGTTCTTTTCTGCCTTTGAAGTACTTCTTTGTAGTACTGTCTTGGAACATACTCTCTACGCATCAAAGAGCTCAGCTTAAGCCATGTTTCCACTGGTTCTTTTCCATCAAGTCTTCTGGACTTTCTCAATTTATTCCACCAGCTTGAAGCATAACCATAAAACTCATCAGTAGCCAGTTGCACCTTCTTTCTTTCAGCATAGTTTTGACTACTGAAAATCAACTCCAGCTTCTCTTCCCACTCCACATATATAGCAGGATCAGCATCACCATAGAAAGGAGGAATTTTCAGCTTTTGATCAGCAAAATTATCTCTGTGATTGCTTCTGCCTTCATACCCACGTCTCTGTCTCCTCTCACTGCTTCTAGACTCAAGATTGGGACCAGTAGCTTGTTGAAGTGCCTGTCTAAACTCCTGTCGAAATTTATCAAGGCTGGGCTTCATGTTTTGCTGCAGTTGAGCATTCATAGCCTTCAGTAAGAGCTTTTCATCTGTAGTGAGTTGTCCTTTCTGATCTCCTGCCATGGTACCTGAAACACAAGAGAGAACAAAGCCAGTAAGCAGTTCACACAAATGAGAACAAAGAATTTCAGAACAGATCAAACAAAAACGAAATTGAACTCTTATCAGATCAGATTCAAATTGATTACTTTCTCAGAAGAGTCTAAACACATAAATCAGATCAAAGAACCTTGATTTAAGAGATTTCGATTTTAATATCACAGATCTGATCAAACTAATCAAGAATATGAACAGATCTAACAGATTTAACACAAGAAAACACAGATCTGAATTTTTATTTTTTTTTCTGCAAAATACATGAACAGTGAAAACGAAAATCAGATTGAAAGATGAACACTTCCCTTCCAGAGATGCTCTGATACCACTTGACAAGATCCTAGGAAGGCTCTGGAACAGATGGGATAATCCTTTGCAGAAACGAATCAAGAGACTCGAGTTTCTAAAAAGGCAGTGGATCGAATGGTGACACAAGAGGGATGGATGATCTCTTGATACTCCTAGATATCTAATCCGGATATGACACACCGAAGAAGAGATCCTTGGGCTCTGGATATTACACACCAGAAGTTGGATATTACACACCAACACTCAATCTACTCGACAAGCAAGAAGAAAAGAGAAAACAAAGGTTTTTGATAAAAAGATGGATGATGATACAAGGGGGCCACGACCACCTTATAAAGGAGAGGCCTTGTACATGCACAAGGTCTCGAAACTAGAAAAAATAAATAAAGGGAACATGCTCCCTTGGAGACTAAACAAAGACCAAGTTTAAATGTTTTCGAAAACTAAAGAAAATAACATAAAAACTTAGATATAAAAATAACATAAGGTCTTCATGTGGACAGACCAAGATCAATCATCTAGGAGATCGGAGAAGTAGACTTGTGGCCTCGTTAAAAACCTTCCATTGGAAAACCCAGTGGGACAAAACCAAAGGTTAGGAAAAGAGCACACACAAGCTACTTGCCTAGATGTTGATCAGCTTGAAGGTGGAGTAGCTTGAATGATGGTTAAGGTGTCTTGGATGATCAAGCTTCAGCCAAGAAAATTGTATTCTTCTTGTTTCCAAGCAATCTTCGATGTTGCATCCTCAGCTACAAGCTCTTCATGATCAGGCTCATGATTCCATTTCCTTGTGCTATCCAGAATCATATCAATTCCAGATTAGCCTGTTCGGACATATGGCAATATCTTCATGCTTCTTATCAAACCAGGATGAA
>NW_026616486.1:0-24502 GCF_000801105.2 Raphanus sativus | reverse complement strand
AATGTGTTGCTAAGTCATTTTGATATTTTTGTATTCTATCTATTTAATAAAAATGATATGTTGACATTTCTACACAGATTAAAAAAATTATTAAAATTATTTAGTTACTATTAATTATATTTATTTGACCAAAAATATTTAGATAAATAAAATTATTTAATAATCATGTAATTTGCAATTAATTTTCAGCTGAAAACAGATATAATTTGCATTGAAATTCTAAAATAATATTTTTGTGAAGCAAGAAAGAATGTTGAAATGATAATTATTATGAAACAAAAAGAATATCTGACATTCTTTCTAAAAAATATAGTTGTAAATATTTTATGTTTATATATACAACCATTGTGTATATATATATCACAAATCGTTTCTACATTACCATGAGAAGTTGTAATAACAGCAACTATTTCTGTTTTTAGTGTTGTAGGTTTTTGTATGAGTTAATGGATGCACACATATTTTTATTTAATGTGTGTGCGTGCTTACGTATGAGTTAATGGGTGGATGCAAAGCGACGTTATGCATCCACTAATTATGGCTTTTTAGAACTGTCTTTTCGCTTTCTATATGTTTGTGGTGGATACGTTCGTTGAGATTTACCGCGTGGCGTCATTAGGGTTCTCATTAGTTTCTAGGCGCTAAGCGGGCGGCGACCTAACGCCTACCGCCTAGAACGATTAAGTGGACGCCTAGATTATTAGTTAAACAGTTTAGGCGTTTATAAATTATAGCAATATATTAAATATATGTAATATTTTATATTTAATAATAGTAAAAACTATTATTTATATATGATAAAAATTATTTTCATAAGAATAAATATTACAATATATTAATATAAATTTATTAACAATAAATTATATATTATTTATTATTACAATATTATAATTATCTAGACGGTTTAAAGAGTAATCGTCACGGTCCTATAATGACTAGCAGCTAAGCACCGCCTAGACGGCCGCCTAAACCTAAACCGCTTTTTAGAACAATAGTTATATCTCAGTACGGACAGATGTGTTTCGTGTATGTCCATGCATGCATATGGTCAATTCTCTATTATTCATGCCTATTGTTACGTGTCTATTTCTTTTTGCTTTACAACTTTAAGCTCGGCCGGTTTCTCGGGTATCGTTTGAGATTTTTTGTTTTCCGAGTGTAGTTCCATCATGGGCCGAGAACAAAAAAATGAAATAGACCAACTAACACCTGTGAATCTGTGAGTTCGAGTTATTCATCGTGTGGCCTGTATTGCATAGGGCCTTTATATTGGCAACTTTGGCCCAAAAATAAAAATTCAAGTTTGACTTTAATCTCACGTAACACGTTAACATGTTGGGCCTTTCAAGCGATATCTTAACACAACCCGCCAATCTAACACGATTACTATAGCCACCATGTGTTGTTTAAGACTTCTTTTCAAACTCTTCAAAACTCTCCAAGATCCTCCTCCCTCATCGACTTAATCTATTTCTTCTTATTCCGATTTTCACTAATGTTCTATATGGTGCAAAGCATGGAGTAAACCACCTTGTGTTAAAGTTATGGTTAAGCTTAGGAACAAAGGACAAGTGGAAAAACTAATAACATTTTCTTACACATCAAGACACTTTACACAATCCAATTTTTTTTCGTTTGATTAAAAACATTAGAAGATTCCATCAAATACTTTCAACATCCTTCAATGTCTCTCCACTTGAGATACACAAGCCCTGCTCTATAATGTGTGAAGGCACCGGCAACCACCAAAACATGAAACAACTGATGGCTATGTCCAGCTATATCAAAACTTACCAGGCATCCATCTCTCAGGGATCCTAGTCGCATAAACCAAAGCTCCTAACCCGTAAAGCAAACCCATCAAAACCTCATACCCCGTCGTGTGAAGCGCCTCGGGCTGGTCCCAAAAGATGATCAGCTTATGTAGTATCGGTGCCGCTCCGGAGAACCCCATTCCAAAGAAGAGAGAGGCCCTCACTACACGAAACTCAGGGCTCTGGAAGACGGGTAGGAGGGAGACGAGGACCGTGGAGATTCCCAGGATTGTAATGAATCCTAAGTAGAGGTTGCAGAAGAAAGGATCACACATGAAAGAGTAGTAGACGGGAGGGTAGAAGGAAGTGGAGATGAGAGCTGCGATCCCAGCGTAGTCAAGCCTAAGCATTATGTAAGAGACTCGCTCTGAGTGACAGGAGAGGAGGTGGCAGGTGCTGCTTGCTAATAGACAGAACATAGCCCCGCCTAGGAATGCGTAGAAGGGCCATCGAGTGATTGGCCTGAGGATCAAAGGAGCTATCATGTTTGCAACATCTTCCTTCACTGAATGCTGCAATGCAATTTACCAAAAAAAAAAAAAAAGATATTAATAATTTAGTTTTTTGAATATTAATATTTAAAATCCGTCTAGGATCTAGGGCATAATATCCGTCTAAAAGCTATTATACTCCCAACTATAAAAATCACATAAAAACACTATATAACATGAAAATGTTACGGTATAGCGGACGCCAACACCACATTTTAGAACACTGATTCATATCCTTTATAATAATCAAGAAAGATTGTGTCTTGATTACCAGAACACACATGTCGGTGGAGTTGGCAAGAGAGAATCTGTCAGGGAGACAGTTATAGAGAAGCTCCATGAGATGCCACTTAGAAGGAGAAGAAGGAAGGCGAGACATGAGGTCAGAGTGAAGTTTGTGAAGATCAGTTTTCCTGAGGAGATGAGGTAAACGGTGCTGAAGATCCACAACGCTTGGGACTTTGGTAGCTGTGTATATAGTAAGTGCTAGAAACAGGAAAAAACCAATCAAGTGCCTGCAAAATCCCAAAAATACATTTCAAGATCTGATAACAAAGGATACAATACAAAACAAGAAAGGTTGAAATCAAAAACTTACGTCCAGACATTCAAGGTCTCGTTGTGGATGGAGAAGATGCTGAGGAGGATGTGTTTGAGGGGCCATTCGGAACGGTAGTGGCCAAGGATGTACTCGTTGTCTCTGAGGTAAGCAGGCAAAGCGTGGTACTCCACGAGTTGGTACTTGACTTTCTGCCATAGTCTCTTCCCTTTCACGTTTTTGTGTTGTTCTTGTTGTTGTTTCTTCTTCTCCTTTGTTGTTGGTTGTAAACGTTCCTTGATCTCTTCTGCCATTTTTGTCTCTATCAATTCAACCAACACATATGTAAATCTAATTCAAAGGTGAACCAGTGCTTTATGGTAAAATCTTGAGAAACTTCCGAAGAACTCGGAGCAGAGAGATGGAGTTAAATGTGGAGATTGAGCTAAAGGATCGTGCTTTTGATCTGACATAAGCTTTAATATAGAAAGGGTTCAAAGGAAATTGAGAGAAGATTACCTTAATCCAATAGTGTGTGTTCAAGAGTTGGCGAGAGGGAGATCACCACGAGCAAGAGAGAGGGAATGAAAGTGGATCAAAATAGATCTTAAGGGATGAGAGAGAGAGAGATCCTGTTTTGATACGTTAGGCGAGAAAACGAGAAAGAATGGATGAAGAAGAGGAGGAGGCTCTCTGAAACCACAAAGAAGCTATTATTATATTTGTGGTTTGATATTTTTACATCTTTTCAAATTAGGACCACTTGTTTTTTTTTTCCTGTTTCCATATATTACCGTGGACCCCTTTTATATTTTTATTTTTTTTTGGGTTTGGGCCAAGAATTTAGTTTTGATGTTTCGCCGTACGAGGAATTGGAAAACATCGATTTCGATTAACAAATACAATAATGTTTGTTTTTTTTCTTTCTCGAGGTGTTATAATTTATAAGATAAGTTAAGGTATTTGGCGCGTAAATTATACGAAAATAGATGAAATTTCTGATAGAAACTACATGAAAATGCTATCTAACAAAAATCAAACAGTTAATCATGCAATGCTTTCTTGAGTATTTGAAGGGAAAATAAGGATTGATGGTGACTCCATCGCGACATACATAGTGAATTGTTTCAGTGATAAAAAAAGTCATAGTGAGTTGTCTATGTATGATTTGCATAAATGAAGGACCTAACAGGTAACAATCAACATAATGAAATATCCACCGTGCAGGAGTGAGTATCTTTAGGTGTCTCGTGGGAATATTATGTACTTTACTTGATTCGGATAACCAAGAGATTTTCGTGTTCTCTTTGGCTTGTTATTTTCCACGTTTTAGTCTTATGTCGGTACGTAATCCCAAAATATACACATTGTGACGATTGTAACTTGTCACTCTTTAGTCATGATTCACTTTATATAAAAGCTGTATCATGACAGGTTTGATCAAAAAAAGAAAAAAGACAATATACGAACATTCCTTAAAGCCCAATCTAGTGACACTTTAAATGGGCTTACGGGTTTATACAATTTTAACATTTAAAACATTCCTCAAAACTCTACTCTAGTGACATTCCTTAAAAGCCCAATATGGTATTACATTAAATGGGTTTAGCCCACTAGAGCACACAAAAATATTCACTAAAAGCCCATTTATCAGTGAACACAACACACCCACTTTCCCTAGGATGCAGACCGAGATTGACTATAGTGTAGCAGGAGTGACCGGTTGAACCAAATTCCAATCATTTCATTAACATGAATGGAACAACATTGACCCCACGTGAAGACACAAACTCTACCACCGCCATCTCCGACTCTATACCGTCGTCTCCTGCCGGATTAATTCAATTTTTTTAAAGAAAATTTGAGCTGAATTCTCCTAAAGATGATGGAGCGAGGAGCATTGTTAGGTTCCGCTTCTTCTTCAAACTTGTACGTTCCTTTCCAATTTCGCCAAACAAGAAGCGAACCTTCGTCTTTCAGACCGAACAATAATAAGCTGAACCCCTACCCGGTTTTTATCTCTCCATGGTTTAGACCGGTTGCTTCTGTATCTTCTCTGTCAACGAAATGCAATATGTACGACTACGCGACGAGGGCAGGCGGTGATGTGGAGGCTGAGCATCCAGTTGACGACAAAGAGTTTGTGCGTTGGTTCCGTGAAGCTTGGCCTTATCTATGGGCCCACCGTGGCTGCACCTTCGTCGTTGTTATCTCCGGCGAGATCATTTCCGGCCCTTACTGTGATCCCATTTTAAAGGTTTCTTTTTTTTTCTATTTATGTTAAAGATGCACACAAAGTGTTCGACGGTTTGTTTCAGTTAAAGCTGTGTGCAGGACATTGCGTTTCTTCATCATCTGGGAATAAGATTTGTGCTAGTTCCTGGAACCCAAGAGCAAATTGACCAGCTTTTGTCTGAGAGAGGTCAGAAATAGATAAAACCTTGTCTCTACTTTTGTCACAATGTTGGGTTAGGAGCCTAAAAATTGGGTGAGTTGCAGGACGCGAGGCTACATATGTGGGACGTTACAGAGTAACTGATGAAGCATCTTTGCAGGCTGCTAAGGAAGCTGCTGGAGCAATATCAGTGATGCTTGAGGCCAAACTATCTCCTGGACCTTCTATTTGCAATATCCGTAGGCATGGTGATAGTAGTCGTTTGCATGATATTGGTGTCAGGGTTGATACTGGTAACTTTTTTGCTGCAAAAGTGAGGTTTTCTACTTTCTTCATTTGTTCGTTCAGTCAGACTTTGAATTTCTATGACTGATTTTATCTTGTTGTTGATGGGGACAGAGAAGAGGTGTTGTTGATGGTGTTGATTTTGGAGCGACAGGGGAAGTGAAGAAGATCGATGTAGATCGGATTTGTGAGAGGCTTGATGGTGGTTCTGTAGTCTTGTTGAGGAACTTGGGCCACTCAAGCTCTGGAGAAGTTTTGAATTGCAAGTATGCTCACTCTACTTAACCTTAAAAAAGATTTAGACTCTTCTAGTATTGACAGTCCTTTTTACTTGGGCAGTACCTATGAGGTTGCTACAGCTTGTGCATTAGCTATAGGAGCAGATAAGCTTATCTGCATTATGGACGGTCCAATTCTTGATGAGAGTGGGCATCTGATTAGTTTCTTGACACTCCAAGAAGCAGATATGTTAGTGAGAAAACGGGCACAACAAAGCGACATTGCTGCTAATTATGTAAAAGCTGTTGGAGATGGAAGTATCACTTATCACAACGAACCTCCTAACAACAACAACAACACCAACGGCAAGGATACTTATCCTTCTCATAACGGGAGACCACCATTTTGGGGAAACGGAAACCACACTCCAATCTTTCAGAACGGTGTTGGATTTGAGAATGGGAACGGATTATGGTCCGGTGAGCAAGGTTTTGCTATCGGTGGTGAGGAGAGACTAAGCCGTTTAAACGGTTATCTTTCTGAGTTGGCTGCTGCTGCGTTTGTCTGCAGAGTGAGTGTTTAATGAAAACCTTTTGTCTTGTTTCTTACCGGCAACTATTTTTATCTGAAACCGTTTGGTTCGAAGGGTGGAGTCAAAAGAGTACACTTGTTGGATGGTACTATAAGTGGCGTTCTGTTGTTGGAACTTTTCAAAAGAGATGGAATGGGGACTATGGTTGCTAGGTATACACATTTGTTTTCGGTCTTTATCGTTCTTACAGTGACTGTACTGATTGTTATGTGCATTTTGTCCACAGTGATGTGTACGAAGGAACCAGAGATGCCAAAGTGGATGATCTTGCGGGCATTAGACATATCATCAAACCCTTGGAGGAATCTGGGATTCTGGTTCGCAGAACCGATGAGGAGGTTAAACACAAACCCATCTCAGTGTTTTATCGTTTCCGCTGTTAAAAGATTTGATCTTTGAGTGCAGTTACTGCGAGCTTTGGAGTCGTTCGTGGTTGTGGAAAGAGAAGGTCAGATCATCGCCTGTGCAGCTCTGTTTCCCTTCTTTGAAGACAAATGCGGAGAAGTAGCAGCCATTGCAGTTGCATCAGATTGCCGCGGTCAAGGCCAAGGCGATAAACTGCTAGGTAAAAAACGTTTTAAGCTACCGAAAAAGCTAGAGAAAACATCAATGACACACACGAATCTGTTTCTTGCAGATTACATAGAGAAAAAAGCTTCATCACTCGGGTTAGAGAAGCTGTTTCTACTAACAACACGAACAGCAGATTGGTTTGTGAGACGCGGGTTTCAAGAATGTTCAATCGAGGTGATACCAGAGAAGAGAAGACAGAGAATTAACCTCTCTAGAAAATCCAAGTACTACATGAAAAAGTTACTACCTGACCGGAGTGGCATTTCAGTGCTGAGAATATAAAACAGCAAGAAAGCAAACTCTGAGCAATATTGTAATAATATTTCCATATTGTTTGATTCCGGATTTGTGACTTTAAATTCATTCCAAAACAACAGTAGCACCAACCGCTTTGAGTTTCTCCATAATCTTCTCAGCTTCTTCTTTAGTGAGACCAAAAGACTGCTTACCGGATGAAGTTATATTTCCCAGTTCGAACTCGACATTAAACTGACAAACAAATATAAATTTCGTGTTTAAAATGTTAACAATCAATTTTTCAATGAAATTAACATGAGTATCGTCCATAAAGAAATAGTTAAATAGGTTCAAGTGCCCTAAAAATAAACCTTTGCATCATGAGGATTAATTATGATATTCCCTATGAATTGAAGCATTTTGTAGTTAGCGATGAGTAATGGTCAAGTCGTGGTACAAGGGACCCAGCAAGGTTTCGATTCGAATTAAAGCAAAAATGGGACAGCCAGTAGATTTTTATTGTATTAATTTGCTTTTTGCATGACTTTATAAACAAGAAAACAGACCAGAAGAAGCTAGATTTTTGAAAAAAGATTAGCTTAAAAAGCGAAGCTAAAAAGATCGTACCATTAACATGGGGAGGCCAAAGCCTCGTCAAAAGATGAGGGAAAGAGAGTTGTAGTAAAACCAGCCACATATCTCAAAAGCAGTTCCCACTACTTTTCATATTTTATTTTCTTAAATTAAAAAGGCACATATATGGAAGTGTTGAAACGATGGAATCAATGGACTAACTATTTATCTCAATTACTATTTACTTTTTATGGGCTGTTCACTAAATAAAAACATGATGGGTAAGGGGGACATGAACTTTCTTAAGTACATGCATGTGCAATCCATTGAAGACATAACATATGTATATATGTACGTATACACGGATCACAAAAAAGATTGGTCCCTTTACCTCTTTTATAAAGCAAAAGTTGAAAGATGCATTACTGCAAAGCCAATACAAATAAATGGTATCCATTAAGAACGACAAATGAATAGCTATCCCGTTCTGAGTAATTAATCCCTCTCTTGCAGGATCGAAGAAATCTCACTCTCCTCAGACTCTCAAACTCTCATCAATATCATCAACCGTAAAGAGATGAAGACGGAGATTTTTGGAATCCTTCGAGACATCTACCACTCTACTTTTTCATTCAAGTCGATTAGTTTCAATTTCATTCCTAGGCTAAACAATGTCAGGGCCGACCTTGTGGCTAAGCAGGCCTTATGGGCCATTAACATTTCTTAATCAATTATAAAAGCCCGTTTGCACAAAAAAAAGAATGCTGATTATTTTACTTTTGTTCAATACATACCACACATCAGAATGTGAACGGTAAGAACTGTTAATAATTGCAATATTCAGGTGTTGCCTAAACGTCAAATTGCTTGCATTGCTTGTAGTTAGACACTAGCCACTTGCTTGTAACATAAACAATTTGTTTATGTTTACGAATGATCAAAAACAGCTAATACACTTTCAGAAGCGTGCATGCCACTATAATAGCTACATTCACGAGATTCCACCAAAAAGATTCCTCAACCAAAGTAGGAGAGGAATGTAGAGGAACCTCTTCACAAGAACCAGAATGAAATGAAGTAGAACCACCTCTCTTTGATCTATTAGTAACATGGAATAAATAAATTATATACCTAAATTCGTAATAAATCTTGCTGAATTTGAAGTGCTGCTGTAGCATTAATATACGTTCGTATCCATTATGAATTCTGAATTCCAGTTAATCGTTTATGTGATTTGCCACAAGATAAGAGACTTGGGTTACAATTAAGTTCTAGTTTTCTCAAAAAACAGTTTGCACTTGATGTAAGAAAGTAGTTTTCTTTTGAATAAATTTAACATATATTCAAAAAAAAATTAATCATTCAATTTAACAGTAACTAATTCATATCAAATGCTGACTGACATATTAAAAAAATAAAAAGAAGAAAAAAAAACAGGATATCGTTTAGAGCTTATAGTGTACGAAAAATAACACCTTCATTACAGAGGAAAAATTAAATTCTTTAGCATAAATCAAACTAATCACAAAACTTAACTCAAAGAAGAAAGCAAAAAATATATCGAAAAGCAAATTTCATATTATGAACGCATTATCTCAGTAGTAAACTCTCAATCCCAAGCCATCATTAACCATTCCCATACGTGTGAAACAACTATCTTAACCAACAAGGGCGCGTGCATATATATCAATATAAAAACCCTAAACCCTTTTACGTTGGCCGCCACGCACTAGCCCAAACCACCGGCTGATCTCTCCAACAAAGGAATATTCCGGTGGCATCAGAGCACGGTACCATCGACCAAACTCCTTCTTTATACCTCCTCAACAAAGCTCTGACGTCGTCCGCCACTTCATCACTATACCCCACGGCCCCAAACCCTCCGTTCCTCATCCTCCTCGACCACTTCCTCGCCGTCTCTCTCCTCTCCGTGGAACCCGACGGCTCACAAGCCACCAAATCAACGATCGCACGTCCCGCCACACGTTCAAGCATCAGCCTCTCGTTGCTCGTCCTCGGAAAACTCTCTTCCAACGACTCGAAACAAACCCTAAACCAACGCAGGCATTCTCCAAAAGATCTCAAGAACTCATCGTCAAAGCCTTCTTCTTCTCCGAAAAGATCAGCTTCTTCTTCGATGATGGTCACAATCCTCGGCCTTAACCGTCGGAAGTTAGATATCACAGCGTCTCTAGGGTTTCCACGAGGCGCGATCCCATGCATCGCGCCTACGCAGTTGATGGCCAAGACCTCGTCTGCTTTAACATCGAGCTCGTTGAGATCAAATTCGGACAAATCTCCAACGTGATGAATAATGTTAAATTTAAAAGGAACTCCCATGAGCCTAGCGAACTTCTCCATTCGGTTCCCAAGCTCTTTCATCATCCGATGCGACGCCGTTTGATCGTTGACGAATTTATTAGCGACCACTACTGTGGTTAGCCTTAGGTGTGGCGTGTCGTCTGACCTCGTGGCTAAAGCTTCTAGAAGAGTTGGCCATTGAGTGCAAAACGTCGAACTTATGTCAACGATGTGGATCTTTGCCTCTCCGTCTACTGCTTCCAAGATCGCTCCATTTGCCGCAACGTGTCCAAACGTGGCCCACGGGCTAACCTCTTGGAACTTGAGCACGGTCTTGCGCGTTGACTCGAAGGAGCAAGTCTTCTCTGTGGATGCAGCGGTGACCATGGTTCGGTAGCATCGTTCGCCTGAACCGGTCATGCGGTTGAAGAGAGCTTGGAGGAAGTAAGAAGCGAGTTTCTGATCGGTATCTCCGTATGGTGAAGAGAGCTCGTTGAGCGTCCAGAGTATTTGTTGAGCACGTGCGGTGTCCTTGTCGGAGAAGGCCTGTGCGGCTTCGAGTAGGATCGAGTCTGCCCACTTTGCATTGGATGAGACGTCGAAGGAAGGAGGAGTCTGAGGGATGGAGAAAGCGGAAGGGTCATTGTGGTGGCCGGAGGAGGAGTACGGTGAGGCCAAGGCAGCTGCGGCTGCGGTGGAGGAAGGGGTTGATGAGGTGGCGGGATGGTATTGGGTGGGAGTAGTGAAAGGAGAGTAGTAGCTGTTAGGATTGTTGTTGTGGTGATGAGAGGAAGAAGAGGAAAGGTCTTCTTCATCCATGAATAAGTTGTAGCATTCTTCGACAAGGTCGTTTGGTGGGAGGTTGTTGTAGTTGTAGTGATAAGCAGTTTGTGGAGAGCCACTAGTGGTGGTAGAGGTTCTGCTTAGCGAAGATTGATTTGTAATGATGCTATCGGATTGTTGCTGTTGTTGGAGACTGACTAACCTAAAGAGAGTATCCATTTTTCTCTCTTTAATATGAATAAGAAAATGTATAGAGGACAACAAGAGAGATGGGAGACCCACAATATCTAAGATTTAATACTTTGTTATGTATATTGCATCAGCATCATGTGTTTATATATATATATATTTTTTCTTCGGTGGGAGTGGGTGAATCTTTGATGAATATGAGTTGTAGAGAATGGGTTTGGTGGTCTTTGTGAGTTTTAAAATTAGTATTAGTAATTTAAAGAAAGAATGGACTCAATGGAGCATGGAAAGAGGATATTTCTGCATCGAATTGTTGTCCCATGTTTATCTTTTGGACTGAATAGATTGTTTGAATCTAATTGGGTTTAGTGAAGACATAATTAGAGAGAGAAAAGATGGGTCTTATTAAAACAATATTCTTTCTCTTTCAAGAATGTTTTTGTTTGTTTTTTTACTATAGCCCTAACTGATGATCGTTCAAATTAATTAACCATGGACACAACGATCCTACTAGTTTCACATTTACATTCTACATAAAATATTTAGTTATTTATAATGTTATAGTGGTTCTTAGGCACTTCTTCAATCTTGTCATAACTACACAAAGTATATAACTTATATATTGTTTATTTACGTGGGAATTGATTAGTTAGATAGTTTGGAGGTTTCATCAAGTATAAAAAGTTCTGACAAAAAGAAAATGAGAAAAAATAAACAATAGTTTCAAAAAGAAGAAGAAAAGGATAAGAAGGTCGATATCATGTAATGGCTTAGTGGGTTTCGCTTTTCCTTCTTTTTACATCGATCCACCCGACTAACCTCTCCGTATATTTCTTCTTCTACATTACGTCTCTCATGCAACATTGTAATTACGTTGGTTATTCACCACGCATATACATCACACATGTATATGAATATGTGATTCTGGACACCTAGAAAAATTGAAAACGACATGATACGTGTTGAACAGTTATATAATACAACGAAAATACCCCCCCCCCCAAGGCGTATATAATAAGCTGTTTCCTTATGTATAGGCCAAATATGTGAAACGAAATTGGTTCAAGTACTATGGTAATGGTGTAAAATAGAAAAAAGTAAAAGACTATTCTATACATCCTATCTCTAGTTCCAATCTATTTTCCATTATAAAATAAAATTTAGAGTAAAAATATTTCAATGATATTATATTTTTCACTCCATAATAGAATAAAATTGAGTTTATTCTATATATATAGTAAATTGTTTTTTTTGTTCATCATATTAGTTTTTGCTCTAAAATAGATTACATTAAAATATATTACAACGCTATTATAGGATTATTCTATTTTAGAATAAAAATTAGAGTAAATTATTGGAAATGGTATATATAGACCAATAGAAATTATAAAATGTCCTTGGCTACTCTGGTTTGCATATATGGTTATAGAATTTACCTAGAGACATGTGAATATACTTATATAACGGAGAGAGAATGTTTATAGGTGTGAGTGACTGGGAGCAGGCGTGAAGAAAAGCTGACGGCGTGCATCAACATCATCAAAGCTCCACATTTTTTTTGCCTCCTAACCTCTCTCTCCATTCTCTGCCACCACTTTTTCTTCCCTTTCTCTCTTGATCTTCTTCGTTATACCTTCTTTGCTGAGTATTCCAGATTTCCTCATTTCATTCATATTTTTATTTGTTTTTTCACACTAACCCGTACAAACCAAACCATGCGTCATATTTCATTCCCTTATTTAACAACATGGTGTAATTATTAATCACCGGAATCTAGGGCATGCTTATTTGTTTTATTCTCCTTCAATCCTATTGTTCTAATTAAAAACACTCTCCACTAACTAAGTCATACTATTTTCGTATCGATTCTATATATACCTTTCAATGTCCTCACTCTGAATTTCCCACCTGAGGATGTTAGTATTCTATATACTTTTTCAGATAGTTGTGCTTTTTTTCTGTTCATTTTACGCATATGTTCATTGGTTTATGCATATAAGAACCCTTAATTAGCCAACGGCACTTATGCATAGCTCATCATGATTTTCTCGTTTGTCTCGATACAAAGCAACAAAGCATTATTGTCTACCCCAAGCTCATGCCCTTAATTTGTTGAATTTCGTTTAAAATCCCAAGTCTCAACTCTAGAACTGGAACATTTGATTGACAAGTACCGCTACAAACTGAAGGAATCATCAGTTTTAAAAATGACTAACGGAATTGAATAGAACAATAGATTTGCTAAAAAACAAGTCGTGATATCAATTTTATTTTTTTGGTTAATGAATAACGATATCACATAGCTAAGTGATTAGTCAGTCAAAATTCACATGCTCGCGAATCCTGATACTCTTCCGTACTATATTATCAAATAAAGCTATGTGACAAAACTTCAGACAAATTCAGATACATATGCCATGTCGTCTTGTTAAAATTCTAGACCAATAAATGAACAAAGCGATCAAATATACTATAAATATATAAGAATAGATTAGTGCCTAGGCTACATACAATGTCGTAGATATATACCTGTCACGAGTCATCACCTCACCTCTGGTAGATCAAGTTCTCTTGAGTTTCTTCTACAATTATTAGAAGGAACCCCACACTCTGCATCGCTGTCCCTTTATTCGAAGCCTATCGTGTTTTGCAGTTTAGTTTCCAATATCATTTCTCGAAACCTGTTATTGCGTTCTAGGAAAAAGTCTCATCTTCATTTTCTGAAGATCCAGCTTATTTCATATATATATTAGTATCAGTTATGCGCCAGTGTATCTATGCAAAGTTGATTGCATAACCTATGCCTGTCAAGATATAAAAACATGTTTATGCACTAATAATTTGTTTGTTACGTTATGCATATACACGCTTAGATAAAGCGGAGTATTATACATCACTCTGCATGGTCAATGCTTATTTTTATGATTTTTAAGATGGTTTAAATTCATGCTTTGTTTAACTATTTTGTCATCGTCCAATAAGCCATAGACAAAAAATAACATGTAGGTCTCCCATCAGTCACATTAAGGTTAAAAAGGGACTTCTGAGTACTCAATTCGTACCATATAAGTTCTATGAACAAATGATGTAGAAAGAACACACATTAATAAGACCAACTCAATCAACCTAACGCAAAAAGTTGACATGACTATTCCCACTGAAAATGTATATAAGTGACACCAGGTAATGTGTTTCTTCAATTGTACAATTTTGTATCTAACATATACCAAACAGTAATAATCAGTTATAGTTAGTGATTATAAAACCGGACCAGAAACTGAACCGGAAAGTTTTTGGATCACGGTTCAATATTGTTCAATCGGGTCAAACCTAGTTCAATAATCTGGTTTAATATATTTTTATTTTATAAATTTAAAAGTAATGTTAGTAAATATAATAAATAATTAAAATATAAATAAATTTTAAACATAAAATATTATAAATATAAACTAATAATTTTATGTTTATATGAATGATTTATAAACTTTTGATAGTTTTAGGAGTTTAATAATTTTGAGATCTAATCTGGTTACGTGAACAGTTCATAGTCGAACCAATTATTAGATCCAACCCGAATAGATATTCGGTTTATGATTGAATCCGGTCCAACCGTCGGGTCGGTCCGGTTTTAGAAACACCGGTTATAATAGAAATGAAAGTGTATTAATTGAGGTGGTTTATCTGGTAGGCGAATTAGAGAAGTCAATATGGCAACAGAGCCCATAATCTGTAAGGCCTTAAAGACCAATGCAGAATTAGGCCGTATGAGTAAGTCATACACACATAGAGACGATGAAGAAAAATTTGCTATATATACAGTAAGAAAACCCACTTAGAGCTCACTAAATGCCTTCACAATGAAAACATTGTAAAGGCCCACGAATAGCCTAAATCCGCTTACGATTTTCTAAAAAATGAAATCTTCGAGGGAGTCATAAACATGTGACTAGGATTTGACACTTTAGTGTTACAAAACAAAAAGAGAGGATATGACACTTTAGTTATTAACTTTTTTTTTTTTGAACAAAAAAAAAAAAAAAAAAAGTTAATATTGATCTAGTCCCTTTAAATTATACAATCTGGTTACGTGAACAGTTCATTAGTTAAGTCTGGTTGTTCAAAAAAAAAAAAGTTATTAACTTATTATAATATTGATCTAGTCCCTTTAAATTATACAATGGTTTAATTTTATAAAACAACCAGACTTAACTAATGGAGCTGACATCGAACGTTGTTTATTTAAATGTATTTGAACGGTTCATATTTCGCGATATTATTATAATTGAATGGGTGAAAGTTAGTCCATTCCATTCATTTCATTTTAATTGCCATATGTATTAAAAAATAAGTGATTTATATATTTCTGAAATAAAAACATAATTACCTATACATTCAACCAAATTTTAACCAATACAAAATAAATTTGAAAATTTTATTGATAAAATTTTAAAACAATATTTATTTTGAAACAATTTTTTTTCCTACAACAGTTAAACTGAAAACGGAAAAAATATACGATTACCAATCAAGTTTTTTATCATTATTTTATTAGTATGAAGTATTCTGAACTTATAGAAATATTCAAACTAATCTCTAAACAAAAGTACAATTTACATATATACACCCAAATACATGCCCTTTATCTTTAGCGTATTATCCAGAATGAAACATGTTATCCATCTTCCTATCCTCTCTCAGTGCAAAGTTTTGACCATGTATTTGTAACATGTTTGTATCGATGTCACGAAGCTCACATCTTTGTAAATAAATACATGTAATATTGGCAAGAAACAGCACAACATATGGAATGATCTACTCAAAATTTTTTTAGTTTACTTTTATTTATCCTGGAAAATGGTGGAAGCCTTTTATTGAATACAATAAAATGTCGGTATGGAATGAAAAAGAACATGTCTTTGACAAAATGGAAATTGAAAAATTCAACTTTTAAGATTATTAATTTTAAAAAGACGTGTGTGAACAGTTTATTCTAATAGAAATAAAAACACTGGTCTATCTTTTCCAACAACGTCGTCGCCACCAATATATACCTGGAAACTTATAGACTAACCAACAATATGTATTAATTGAGGCAAAATTTTGGATTTATTTTTCTTTTGCTTATTTTAAAAATACTTGGATATAGAGAGCTTAGACAAAAAGGAGCAAAAAAAAAAGTAAAAGTGGATTAGAATAAAAAAAGTGAGTGATATAGAAAAGGTCGTCCGATGTGGATATGAATCAGCAAGTAGTTATCCCATCTCTGTTTGAAACTGGATCAGCTGTGTGGGACCCAATTTCGACGTGTTCACAGTTCACATTCCCGAGTTTCCACCATTAAATACTATTTTAATTAATTTTATCCGACCAAGATAGAATTATAAATTGGTCTTTGCCATTGCTTCTCCTTCCCTCTCCGATATTCTTTCCTTTTTTTTTTTCTTCTCTGCGATAGATAACGTCTTCTTTCCAGGAAAAAATATTTCTATCTTTGATCTAGAAACTCAAAAACATAAAAAGAATCAGAGTTTAATTGTGAATATAGAAGAAAATCATTCTTTTTTAATTTTCTTCTAATCTGACCTGCAATTAAAGTTAAACAAATTAAACTTATCAATATCAGAATTCAATTACAAAATATTGTAAGTAATCGTGTTATTATTTTCTTACGTAGATTTATCAATCTGTTTCTCTAGATCCTTGTTTGTTATTATTTTTTTAGATTTAATTTCCTGAATCCGATTTCTCCTATAACTTGTTACAGAAGAAAACAAAAAAAAAATATGGAGAACATCGACGTTATCTCACCGGAGAACGCCTCAGGACCACCATCGCCACCACCTCCTCCTCCTCCAGTAAAGTCAAACTCCGGTTCGAAGAAGTCAACGGTACAAAAATGCGATAGATTTGCTTCTAAAGCTACAAGAGATGCATGGGATCGTATGTTCGACGAAGCTCATGGAGCTGATGTTTTGATCCATACGGATGATAGTGGCTTGATCTACGCGCATTCTAACGTCATCGTAAGTTCTTTAAACATGTTTTAATCGAATAATTAGGTATATGAAACATTTTTAATATTGAATATTCATCTAATAAAGCATATTTTTAAATCTATTAAACAGGGAATGGCTTCTGATGTAATTAGAGGAATGATGAAACAAGATAAGAGAAACTCTCGCCGCAAATCAATCTCAATCCTCGGCGTTCCTCACGACGCTGTTCGCGTTTTCATTCGCTTCTTATACTCTTCTTGGTAAGTCTTATCTTCTTAATCACCAAAACATCTTTGGTTATATAACAATTCTTTTTTTTTTTGGTTATAACAATATTTTAACCTAAAAAAACGCTTTTGGTTTCTTGTGCAGCTACGAGAAACAAGACATGGAAGATTTCGCAATGCATCTTTTCGTGCTATCACACGTCTACGTGGTTCCGCATCTAAAACGAGTGTGCGAGTCTCATTTCGAAAACACTTTGCTCGACAAAGAGAATGTGATTGATGTGTTTCAGCTAGCTCTTCTCTGTGACGCTCCTCGTCTAGGTCTTCTCTGTCACAGAATGATTCTAAAGAGCTTTGAAGAAGTCTCTACTTCTCAAGGATGGATAGCGATGAAACAAAGTCACCCTAGTCTTCACAAAGAGCTCTTACGCTCTGTCTCTTACGAACTTAACGTAAGTAAAATTACCAAACGTTGGAGCTTATGTCTTGTTCTGTTCTTTTATAGTTGTCTGATTCAGATAAGTCTTTTTTTTTATTCAGAGCTTGAAGCAAAGAAGCAGGAAACAGAAAGAGATACAGACATACACTCAGCTGTATGATGCAATGGAAGCTTTTGTCCACATATGTAGAGATGGATGCAGAGAGATTGGTCCAACAAAGATCGAAACCCCGCATGTCTCTTGTGGGTTTCAAGCGTGCAACGGTTTGGAGATGTTGTTGAAACATTTGGCGGTATGTAAACTGAGATCAATCCCTGGTGGTTGCAGCCGTTGTAAGAGAATGTGGCAGCTTCTTGAGCTACATTCGCGTATCTGCGTTGACTCGGAGCAATGTAAAGTCCCTCTTTGCAGTAGCTTCAAAGAGAGGATGAAGAAACAAAACAGGAAAGATGAGAAGAGATGGAAACTGTTGGTGAAGAATGTTTTGAGCACCAAGAGAATAGGAGGATCTCCTTTCTTTTTGCAGGCAATTGATGTTACTATGTGAAATTATTATTTCATTTCATAATACAGTTAGAGATTAGATATGTAATATACATAGGTAGCAGATTTTTTTTTTTGTAAAGAGAGAAAGAGAGAGAAATTCAAACAATTTTCAGTCTCTAGTTACATCACAAACCTCGTTTAAAAGAGTGTGTTTGATCATAATACCATGAGTGTTATGGAATTCTTGTGACATGGTCTTATGATGTTCCTTAAGTGACTCAATTCTGCTTCTCTAAATGGTCTTATGAGCTTCCTTACAGAAATAATTTTATCATGAAACTGGCAAACGAAAATTCTCAAGTCTTTAAATCATTGAACAGAGATAAAAAAAATGGCTGGCTAAAACAAGAGATGAAAACACCGAGGGTGAGTTAGCAAATCTAAGACTCGCAAAGAATCAAGAACAGGAGAAGGACAAGGAGTTTCTAGCGTGTTTGGTATTTGTAAAGAGAGAAGTAGAGAGATGATGAGTAGCTCAAGGACTTCGAGTCCTGGTTCCGTTAAGTCGTCTTCTTCCGCGAACAAGAAGCATTAGAGAAAGCAAAAGCAATAATAATAAGAAGATTATCATTTTTCTTGTTTTCAAAATTTCAAATAACCTTTTATGATTTGTCCATAATAACATAATAGTTTTGCAACTAATCTTGTCCAAAATTTCTCCGCAAGACCTTTATTCATCATGTTTTGAATTTCTTTTCTCATAAAATCTTAATGAAAAGCCACACAATCAAAATTTCAGAAAGTAATTAAAAAGACCAAAGCAACTTATCTTTTGCAGGGGTCTTCCTACTAAAATTTTGGCCTTTGACTTTGTTTTGGACTTGCGTACGGACATACTTTAAACTTCAAATAAAACTGGACTGCGGCCCAAGTCGTTATTCTCTATGGATTTTTGTCTTTTTGATTACAGCACATAACATAATAGATGTATGTCTAAGAGCATCAATATTGGGGAGGTTTTAAAAAAACCCTTAAGGGAGAAGGGGAGGGGACCAAGGCAAAAAATGAAGGGAAAGCTCTTATGTAAGGGCTGCCCTTACAAAGCCCTTACACATTCATGACCAAAAAAAAAAAAAAAAAAAAAAGATTGGGGGACTTTATGGAGGGACACCAATAATGATGGTCTAATGTCATAATAGTTTCATTACTTGTGTATATATACAGTAAGAAATCTATAAATTAACAATATTAGAACTATAATATTTTATTAATGTATTTTACAATTTTTTAGATTTTCTATAAAATAATGATTTTACTGTATATACATTTATTGAGTTTTGTGACTTTTACATGAATTTTATTACAATCCTGTATGTATATAGTATATGTTTCATAAACATTAATTTACTAAACATTATCTTAATATATTAAAATGTTTTAAAATATTAGAAAAATAAATAATATAATGGTTTGTTTATATATATAAGCCTTTTAAAGATTAATAGAAAAATAACTATTGTACTAATTTGAAGTTTTGTACGTGTCTTAATAATATTTATTAAATGTGCAAGACATTAAAATAAAATTTACAACTAAAATTTCTAAAAAGTGTTTTTTTGAATTCACATATCCTATATACTGCTATTATTATCGTTTTTGGTTAATTTTTGTTTACATATTATTCTTGCGGTAGAGAAATCAGACCGACAAAAAACGATATTTCTAATTTACTTTGCCACTGCCATTGTATTGAAAATCTTCTTTGTCGTTTTCTTTCTTTTATTTCAAAAGACAAAATATTTATGTAGCTTCACTAATGTTACATCATTTTCCTTGCGGACGCACTCGCGTAATGAATATTCCCTTCGAATAAATATCGCGGCCATGTTTTTGTGGGGGATATATGTGAATGAGATGTTTGGGTGTTGAACAAAGTACTCGTAATTCCTATATCCTAGTGCTTTTGTGGCCTTAAACGTCACTTCTATATGAAGATGCAGTTACTGCATCTTCACATCTTCACTATTACTCTAAATAATATAACTCTGATCTTCTACTACTTGAGAACCTCGTGAAGACTTGCCCTTTCTTTACTAGCTATAAGCTTTAAGGGAAAACATATTTAGTCTCCAAGTATATTTCAGAAATGAATTCCAAGATAGCTTTAATATTATATATATATATATCATATATATATACACACATATATGTGGTAAATCAAAATTCATGTTCAATCCGTTTTGAATGTGATGTTTTAGAGAATTTCGTATGTTTTTTTTTTTGACTAAAGAGAATTTCGTATGTTTCAAAATAGAAGATGTGTTTTTAAATTTTTAGATAAAAATAGTTTTTAGAATATTTGTATTTTCATTTAAAACATCTTATATTTTAGAGTAGAGAGAGTACACAATTTTGGATTTTGGTTTGTATTTGTCAATAAACTATACACTGATTCACAAAATCGCAAATCTATGATCATTGAGGCTGCAATTGGAAAAAAAAATCTGCATATTTAGCAAAAAAAAAGAAAAGAAAGTAATCTGCATGCATGGTGGCTACATGTTTTATTAGAGAAAAAACGGATCCGATTGACCATCAAAACATCCCTACATATATTGCCAAGAAATGCTAAATGAAATAAACTCACAACAGCTAAAAACCAAACCTCCGGTCAACATACGCACGTATATGACAATCTTTATAACTAAAATATAATCCAGAAACACAAAGTAGTATGTTATCTCCACATGTCTTATGATGCGATGAACAAGACCTTATAGTATAAACTATCCCTGACTCGTTCAGTGCTCACGACTCGACAATACCTCTTTTGGACAAAGACACGTTCTAATTAAAAACCCAATTCAAGGTTTCAACCATGCTACTGCAAACCAACAAAAGAAACATATAAATCTATCAGTTTAACATTTTCGGGACCATTGAATGGAGAAAAAGCATGGTCCATGACATTGATATTCATATCATTTACACAGAAGATTTTGCGATATCAAAATGTGTTTTATCCTCCAGTATCCATCAAGGATCAATCTCGAATTAGCAAAGTACTGAGAACCAAATCCCACCTAAAAATGAACAACTAAACTAATATACAAATCATAGTATTATACAATCTTTAAAATGAATCTTTTCTCTAGCTAGTTTGAATGGGTTTTTTAGTGGGTGTTCAAAAAGTGTATATAAATAATGGTTTGATATTGGTAAGATTATCTTTAAAACGTGGAATTTAAAAACGCACTTTTACAGGTTATATGACACAATAGTGGTAACGTTATCATTATTAGTAGATAACATTCTGTACATTGATATTTTCCTACTATCATAATTGTTATTTTGTCTGCAATATGATCAGATTCGTACAGAACGTAACTACTTCATCCGACGTATGAAAGCGTTCATGATAATTAAAATAAAACTGCGTCGGTATTTTAACATAGCCAGAGAAAAAGTGTCTTAAAGCTAGATCCATTGACAAGACAAGAAGACACAAACCCAAAAGTAGGAGATATTGCCTCTTACCACTACTTTAACACCAACACTAACATAAACAAAACTAAAAAGACCTAACAAGAGATCTTAAAGAGTTTAAAGAGATCAACTCCTAATATGACATGGACTGCTGGAAGATTAATAAAACTATTATCAAGCGTTTTAGAAAAACTTTAGAACTCCCTAGGGTCCACAAAAATAGAAGGGCCAGGTGGAGATTTGGTCCAATCACCAAGAGCGCCGTCACTGTAGTCTTCTCCAAGTCGTTTAATGCACCAAAGATCCTTTTCGCACGATAACACTTTCCAGTGTGGTATCCCTCGCCGCAACGGCTCTTCTCCGGCGACTTCCGTCGCCAAAACGCCGCAACCTCCTCCCTTGGCCAGATTGTGAGCGTGTCCGCACAGAGACTTCACCATCTTCGCTGCACGTGGACCTTCCCCTCCAATCCCGTACATAAAATGAAGCCCAAACGGTTTAAAAACAGAGGGTATCGAAGGAAGTTTCAAAAACGGCAGCGTTTTATCAACCACGCGAGTCGTTTTAGCCATTGCACGCCTCCACAGCGACGCACCACGGACCTCTAACCGGAACGAGTCTTTGCAGTTCCAAACGCTCAACACGGCCCATGACTCCGGCGGGTACTCAAGAAACTTAGCCGAACCGGGCCATGATCCAGACCCGGATCCGTAACAGCTGTCACGTGGCACCGCGACGAAAGTCCCTAGAGAGAGTTTGTTATTCAGCACCGAATCAATATCTCGCGGGAAAAACTCTGTTGTGCTGAACCGGAGTCGGTATAACGACTCTGCATCAACCGGGTCCAATTTAATAACTGTGACACGACGCGAGACGTTGACTTTGTGAGCGTAAACCGGATTGACCAAAATCGACGGTTTACGAAACTCGGAGTAACCGCATTTCCCGGTGAAAAGATTAACCGAAGCTTGGTTTTCATTTTCAGTTGCTATATACGAATATTCTGCACCGTTCTGCATGAACCATGCTTCCATCATCTTCACCAGCTTAAACGCTATGCCTTGCCTCCTGCATAGTTAGCGAGTTAATAATTAGTATTAGCTACCTTCCCTAATCGGTAATCAAAATATCATTTTACTTGCGTGATTAGTGGGAGTAACGGAACGTTACCTGTGAGTAGGAGAGACACGAAGGCCCAAAACGTAGGCGAGTTTTGTGTAAAGAGGCTTAACGGTGTCGTTTTGGGACTTGTGATTTAAATCGTGTTTTTTGCCACATGTAACGGTTTTGATACAACCTCTAATCATGCCCACTATCTCCTTCTTCTCAGTACCCATCTCAGCCACCTGTTACAACCATATTATTAAAATTTTCCGTTATTAATAAATCGAAAAGTTTCTAACTTTATGAGTTAGCTAACTCGACCAACTTGGTTCAAAATATAGAAATTAATGATAAGCCTTTTGATCTTTTCAAGACTCAAGAGTGAACTTGAATTAAAATTAAAATTTTCTATTAATGGAAATGGGTTTTTAGATTAACCAAAAGTTGAGAAGTTGGAAGTATCCTTGAAATCATCTTATCCTTAAGCTTCACAAAGCAGAGGAGGAAGAAGAAGAAGAAGAGACACTTTCAAAGAAGTAAAAGAAACATATTAGAAGGTTAGAAATTTACCAACATAAGATAAGAAGGTGAATGTCGGATCCTACAAATGGGGTCACCCAAAAGGTCGGTGAAGAGAGAAAGCTTGCCGCTTGGACCAACCTCGCAACGTCGCTCCACATCCTCCACACCGGCTAAGTCTTTGCTCGGGTCGTATTCTCTAACCACCGTCATATTTTGCTTTCTTTAGAGAGAGAGAGAGAGAGAGAGAGAGAGAGAGAGAGAGAGAGAGAGAGAGAGAAAGCAGAGCAAAGAGAAAGAAGAAGACAGAGTTTGAGAGAAGTAAGGGAAGTAGATAGGGTTTATATAGATAGGAAGGTGAGTGTGTAAAATGAGTGAAGCGAGGGAAGATTATACGAGAGGAAAGAGAAGCATTTATTGAAAAGTTATATCGTATGTAATAGCGTGAGGTATAAGTAATGAAGAGGGAAGCTATAAGAGTTTATAGGATTTGGATGTAAAAGGAAATCGAAAAAGACTTAAAAAAAGAAAATTCGGCTACCTTTTTATTTATGATGAGGTTTAAAAGTTGGAGAGGGCGAGTAGTTCATGATTGATAGAGGTTTAAAGTTCTCAATCCTATGTATAGTCTTATACAGTTTCCATTTGTTTTACTCTTTCACTAGTAATAATTCTAACCAGTATTCAAGGTCTTCTATTCTTTTTGTTTATTTAGCGGATTAAGGAATTATTAAAAGAATTTTGACCCAAAAAAAGGAATTATTAAAAGAATTAACCAGCAAATTTTCTTTTTAAATTACTACCTCACAGAGAAAAAAAAATATGATAAAACATGTAATTTAGCAGTCGAGTCGTCGCTATGTCACCATCGTGAAAATTGTTTTCTGTTGGATGATGCAAGAAGAAAAAAAAACCAGACAAATATATACTCCCTCTGTTCCACTTTAAGTGAAGTTCTAAGATTTTTATTTTGGTCCATAATATGTGATGTTCTCACTATTCTAGGTAAAATTAAATGTCATTCAAATTTTGTGACCAATTACAAAATCATGTACTATTTTGTTATTGGTTAAACTTGTTTTATTTAATGTGATTTTTATATAACCAAGATAAAGTGCATAAAATTTTGTATTTTCTTAATAATTGTGTAAAAACCTTAAACATCACTTAAAATGGTACAGAGGAAGTATAACTTATTCTTGGGTTCACCCCTAGAGTGAACCTAGAGGATCACCCAACCAATAGGAACCACTC
>NW_026616485.1:0-24510 GCF_000801105.2 Raphanus sativus | reverse complement strand
GTCGTTTACATCCAAATCAGCTAAAACTAATATTATTTGAAGAAGCATATTCAGTCTTTGCACTCTCGACGTTAACAATAATTTGCATGTTTAGCAAAGACTGTTGTTAGACAATCATGAATCTTAAAATGCAAAATCTTTTAGAATTTAGCAAAGAAAAAATAGTTAGAAAAATGATTACCTTCTACGGTTGTATCCCCTAAACGTTAACCAAATATAACATTGAAGGATGATATATTGAGAACAATTGGTAGAACACTATTAGATGTAACATGAAAGAAATGTTTAAGATTTGATTGCCGTTAAACCTTGAGAAGTCGACACCTATTTCTTGGCATTTTTATCCAGAATTTCTTTTTTTTTTTTTTTTTTTGGCAAAGATTTAGAATTTCTCTTCTTTTGCTAAATGATTTCTTACTTTTATAGAAGCAAAAGAAGTTGTAGATAGTGGGAGGTTATTTAGAGAGTTATTTTCACTATAGAACAGTTTATAAGTTTTAATAACATTATAAGGCAGTTTGTGCTATTAGAGTAGTTTTTCACAACTACAAGCTAACTAAGTTCTTTTTTGAAACTAAATGGACCCCACCATTTTTAATTCTGATTTCTTTCTCTCACTGTAAAAGAGAAATAAAATTTAATGGTAGAGAAATAATTTTAATGGTAAAAATCTGGGAAACACTAATTTTAGTGGCTAAAGAGGACAAAGAAGATGAAAAGGTTTTTAATGGCAAAAGAAGGATGAAGAGGATGAAGTGTTGGTTATACTCAGTTAAAAACTCGTTTAAAAAAAACTTGTTTCTTTAATTATTTTTTGGTTAATCTAAATAAGATTTGTAAGTTTTTTGAGTTAAAATTGCAAAGAAAATGATGATTAAGTGAAAGGAAATTAATGGCAACTTGAATAGAAAGTTGCAGAATTTTCTGTAACATAAAAGGAAGAAGACAAGTTATTTACAAAATTGCCACTCATTAAAGACAAGTTGTCTAGTGGTTGTAGACTTTAGCGATGTGGACACTGTTGTAAAGATATCATTTTGTACATTGTTGTAACTATATTCGTGTACACAGTTGTAAATGATATCAACATGTATACCAAGATGAAACCTAAAGTTTATGAGGTTGTAAATATATCATTTTGTACATTATTGTAACTATATCCGTGTAGACAGTTGTACATATATTTCATAGTGGTTGTGGACTTTAGTGATGTGTACATTGTTTTAAAGTTATTATTTTGTACAATGTTGTAATTATATATGTGTACACAGTTGTAAATGATATCTACATGTACACCAAGATGATATATAAAGTTCATGAGGTTCGAAAGATATTATTTTGTACATTGTTGTAACTATAATCCGTGTACACAGTTGTACATGATATCTAAAGTTCATGAGGTTGAGTGATGTGTACATAATCCACATGTACACCAGGATTTAATGTCCATATGTACACTTGTTTACCAATATCGACATGTACATATGTAAAACAACCATAAATTAATCAAGTTAAAACCTTCCATGAAGATTAATATCCACATGTACACTTGTTTACCAATGTAGAAGTACAAAGATACCATGGTTGAAGCTTCAATCGATCTCTGCCATTAATATTATTATGTACATCATCCTTACACCACCATAATGTATACACGTGGGAACATGGGAACTAGAGACTAATGTATACATGTGGGTACAACCTTTGTAGAGGACTCATAGTACATTTGGACTCCCAGTTCTGTATACATGAACACATACATGAATATACATTGTACACGATGTGGCCGATGGACACTAAGGTGTACATGGGCATATGCCTTAATTGTACACATGTACACAACATGCATGTTCATTGAACATTTATTGTACATAGATAATCGTTTATACACGTGAGAACATGAGAACTAATGTATACACGTGGGTACGGCTTTTGTACAGGACTCATAATACATTTGGACGCCCAGTTCCGTATAAATGGACACATACATGAATATACATTGTACACGCTGTGACCGATGGACACTAAAGTATACATGGGCATAGGCCTTAAATGTACACATGTACACAACATGCATGTTCATTGAACATTTGTTGTACATAGATAATCGTTTATGCGTGGACATCAGACGTTAGTGTACACACAGACACCGTCATTGTGGATGCTGTGGAACATGGGGACTAATGTACATTGTGGATGCTGTGGAACATGGGGACTAATGTATTCACGTGTGTACGCCCGCGTGGACATGGAAAAATACGTGTATAACTTATTCACATATATTGGTTCATTTTTAATGTACACGTTTATATGTCAAAAACGTACACAAAATAACATGTGTACATTAATAAGGTGTACACCAACATCAGAAATGTACCTTCACAGATCTTAAAAGATAGATCGAGTGATGGAGAAAAAGATTTCATGAAAAAAAATTGAAAAAAAAAATTTAAGAATCAGATTTGAATTTTCTAAAAAAAATAGAGAATAAAAGAGGAAGAAGACGAAAGAGAAAAAGAGGGAAAGATGAGAGAAAAAAATATCTGGAAAAAAAGAAGAAGATAATGAGAGAGAAGACATGGGTCTCCACTACTAGTCATTTGATTTTAACTAGTAAACGTAATGAGAGCACAAGAAAGTTAAGAAAAAGTGTCTGAGGAGCATAAACTGTTCTATTCTGTAATAGAAAACTTGAAATTGTCCTATGGTGTAATTGTTTCTTATTTAGACGTAGTGAAAATGATTTGGTTAAGAGAATATAAAAGAAATATTTTATTAGTTTTAACAGAAAAAAATGAAATTTGTTTTTTAAATAGTGAATGCCACATGTCGAGCACAAAATTGCCAACTTACTTCTGCTTTATAATATAAAGGATATACTATTACATGCATGTGTGATAATGATTGGAACAAATAACTAAACAAGTGATGTAGTGCTCCTCTTGAAATCATATCCGATAGATGAAGAAAAGTGAACTTTGTTGGTAATTTCTCGTATGAATGTATATCTTTTGGAATCTATTTCAATATATGGCAATCACGGAATTCAATATATAAATATTTCCAAGGCTGGATAAAGAATACAGTCAAACCAACAAAAATAAAAACTAAGAGCATATTCAAAAAACACTCCATAACTTCAAATGTGAAATTTTTTGTTTTTCAAAAATAAACTTCAAAACTTCAAATTTGAAGTTTTGAGTAGTGAAACTTCAAATATAGAGTATCACAACTCAAAATTTCAAATTTGAAGTTTCATATTTTTCATTGTATTTTGGTCCTTATATTTACATACTATATTTATGATTTTTAAATATTTTGTCATTTAATCTTTTTAATCCTTCAAAATTTTATAACTCATAAATATTTCAAATTTCTTTTATAATTTTAATTTTTAGAAATAAAATCAAAAAACCTTTAAAATAAGTTTTTATTAAATAACAACAATATTAAAAAGAAAATTAAGAAATGCACTAATTTATCATATATGGAAGTATTACGAAAATAGTTTTATAGAAAATGTAGTATTTACTTGTAATTTAATATTTCTATGTAAAAATATATTTTACTGTATCACTTTATTAATTAATATTTCTACAACATATTTATATATGTGCTATTTATTTATATAGTTTTATGAATTTAAATTAAGTATCATAAATATAAGGACCATAGTGTAAAATGCAAATAGTTTTGAAGTTTAGTTTTGAAGTTTTTCTCTTTTTTTTTTCCCTTTAAATTTCCATTTTATTAATAAAAAACCAAACCAAAATTACAGAGAGAATTATAACTACTACTGAGGAAAACTACACAAAAAAACTCAAAATAAACTAAACCAAGTACCCAGAGGAGTGAGGGAGTCACTAGAGGGCAATCGCATATTGCGAGAGATGGGATCCAATCTGAGCTGCAGAGTTTTCTTTACTTCCTGAATAATAGTTTGAGCCGGTCTACTGATGTTTGTGTGAACCCTGAAGTTTCTCTCTTTCCAAAGCATATATATAACTGCTTGGAAAATCAGCTTGATGATAAGGAGCTTGTTTGGATCGGTCGTTGACGTCTTCAGCCAACGGATGCATTCTTCAAATGGAGCAGGCGGATTCAGACTTAGCCGAGAGCAAAAGAAACTCCAGACCTCAGCACTGTATGAGCACTCAAAAAAGAGATGCTGCCTGCATTCATCAAATCCAGAACAGAGCAAACAGCTTGGAGAAATGTTTATACCCCAACTCCTCATTCTATCTATAGTGGCTAATCTGTTCCAAGCCACAAGCCAAGAAATGAAGGCATGTTTAGGAACTCTACCTTTGAACCAAACTTGCGCGTGCCAGTACACCGGAGGACTAGGAGGGTGAAGAACATTCCATGTTTTTGCAGTAGAGAAGTGATCAGTGGGAGACTCGTTTCCCATTTTCCATAGGTATCTATCATCACTTGATGACTGCACTATTGGAATGGCCGGTGGCAAGCACTGCTTCAATAACGAGATGATGGCGTTCCTACTTCGCGAAGCACTTAACCACCAATCTCCATTTCTTAAGGCATCAGCCACCGTTGCATCTTTGTGCATACCTGAGACTGCATGCCCTCTCTCACCAGTTAGATGAATCAGAGGTCTCAGTTCCGTCCAATTATCATACCAAAAACTCGCTTTGCTTCCTGTTCCAATCTCGCAAACCACAAAGGGACGTGCAAGAGCACGCAGCTTGCAAAGCTGTTTCCATATCCAGCTATCTCCCTGTCGAGGGTTAAGCTCCCAGAAATTGTCGGAACCGATTCTGTTTCTTCTAATCCAAGACACCTATAAAGAGCCTCCAGCTGCAAAAAGAAGCCAAATTAGCTTCAGAGCAAGAACCTGATTCCAGTCCGCCAACCTCTTCAGACCCAAACCTCCCTCTGCTTTCGGAGTGCACACTGTCTCCCAGCACACTTTAGCTCCTCTCGCAGACTGAGGCGCACCTCTCCAAGTTTTACTTTTGAAGAACACTAGCTTAAAACTTCAAATATAGAGTTTGTGAAACTTCAAAATAAAGAATGTTTTTGGAGATGCTCTAATATGTTAAACATATCAAAATGTATTTGACATAACTACATGTCAAACATAATTTAAATCACCAAAAATGAAGGTAACTGAATTGATCAAAATCATTCGATTTACAAAACCAACAGATTTGAACTAGACCAAATGTCAAATGAAAACACACAAGATGTGATTAGATATCTTTTGTTGGAACGTGCCAACACAAGAGGGATGAAAAATTGATGGTGGAGTAGGAGAGAAAGATATGCACCAACTTGCCATAAGTTAACGTCGTTGGGAAAGCGACCTAGAAGAAGGTGAAGAATTGACGGCTCTCGTTTGGTAGTTGCTCATATCTTCTTAGCGGTTGATATTTATTGTTTCTTTCATTGGACTCTTCTCACCTCATTGACATTAATTTCCTTAAGTTTGGTCAATTTCATTTATAACACGTACGTTGGAATCTAGCCCCCTCCTGGCTTCATACTTTTCTTTATTTATTATGGTCTATATTTGGACCGTTGAGAAGAATTCATATGAGACCGGTGAAACCATATATCCTAATAAGTTGGAGAGAGAGAAGAGAGAGAGAAACCAGATCTAAGTTTTCTCCGGCGTACGGCCGGCGCGTGAGCGTCCGTGCCGTCGCCGGAAGATTTGTTTGTCGGTGGTTTTTGTTCCTCTCCACTTTATTTCCGTAGTTCCATCCTCGTTCGTCTTGTCGGAGCTCTGAGAACGAAACTGGCTTTCTCTGGTGTTCCAATTTTTGGAGTGAAGACGCGTTCAACTAGAAGACCGCGAGAGAGATGGAGATATTTGCTTGTTGTGGTGGTGTTTCTACGGGCGATGGAGGCTTTTCTAGATCCATCGACGCCGGTCTACATGCGGGGGGTGGATGTTTTTTTCAGATCCACCGTCGTCGCTCTAGCTTCCGAGAAGGGGAGGCTTTCTTAACTCCTTCTTCGCCGGCTTTTTGGTTTATAGAGGGAGGAGGCCTTCAAAGCTCCTCGCCGCCGTTGGGCACCCGAAACTATTTGGGTTGTGGTGACTCTGTTAGGAAGTTTTAAGTGTGGTGTGGTTCTGGTGATGAGCTCGTGGGTCGCCGAGGAGGAGTTCTCTGGTGAAGATGAAGCTCTCCGGTGACGGCGACGTTGAACAAGAGGTGAATGGCGATGGTTTCGCGGCTTGACTATCTAGGGTTTCTGGTGGGTTAGAGTCGGAGGAGATCTCGCTGAGAATGATGATCTCTCCGACGTGAAGACAGAGCGGCGTTAAACAGTTATGGAGACGCGGAGGCGTTGCAGTATCGGATCTCCGGCGAAAAGAGGTTGTCGGTGGTTAGTGTCGGGGGTGGTGAGAGGTGGTGTCGATCAAGTCGAGGCGGGCGACGCGTGGCGTGCGGAGGGTTTAGATTTGTACACGTGTTCTCGCCTGCTTCCTTGATCTTTGCCTAGGTCTAGCCGTCTGGTTTCGTATAGTGGGCCAATAGGCCGTTTTTTTATTTGGGCTTTGCCCTTGTATGTAGTAGTCCGGTTTGTGTATGGGCTGTATGCTTTGGGTCTGTTGTACTTGGGCTTCGGCGGTGGATTTTAGCCCACTTTTTAATAAAAACATCTTTTGAGGGAAAAAAAAAGAGAAGAATTCATATGAAGAAAATTGGGACACATGGATTTTATATGATGTAGTTATCTAGTCATGTGACTAGTTTTAAAGCATACTGCATATGATGTATCGTTGATTTTTATATAAAAATTACCGTGAACTAACGTAGAATTGGGCTAATTGCTAAAACTCAAAAATTACCTAGTCGGAACATATGCGATTTCTGTTTAAAATATTTGCTCTTTACCAAAGTAGTTAATACTACCCCTGTTTTATTCTCATAAATTACCTAGTAGGACCGACGCATACTTGTCGTAGAAGAGGTTTGGTCGCTTGCCGGCTTCCTCAGTGAAGATCTTGTTCAGTGCCTTCTTCACGTATCATGTTTTGACCGTACACGAAGTCACTCCCAACAAACACACTCAAATTTTGGGGGTGCATTAGGCATAGTGATCATTATTGTGCATTATTGTACAAGTATATATACAATCACTCGTTAAAACGTTGAACTAGTTTTGTTCTTTAATCGAAAAGAAGCATTACAAAAAGTATATGAATTAAATAAAACCCAAATTTCATTCTTTTATTAAAATGCAATCTTATTTACTTGAGCACAATAATATAGAGCCAAACACATGTGTATATGAAAGCCATGCTTAGGTGGTGGTTATTGATAAGATGCAATAGCCAATTTGAGAATCAGATGGAATGAGACACTACAAAAGGCCACCATTCTTATCATCTCTTATCTTCTTTCAACCTAGTATTTATCAAATTTTGCTTTCATATATCATTCGTATGTATCTCTCAATACACTCTTGTTTTTTATTTCTCTATGTACCATAAGATATATCATCAATTTATGTGGATATCCCTTTTCTATAACGAACCAACCAGATAGATGAAAAAAATATCTCCACGTCATTGTATATCATCGATATCTCATACCTGAATGATTATATATATGTAGAAATAAAATAAATATAAGTGCATTGACACATCGATCACCTAGATTTTTTTTTTTGAACAATGATCACGTAGATTTCTATATTCAGTTCTACAAGTTGTGCCGCCAATAGAGGATATTGAAAAATATAGATGGGCCATTAACAGGCTAAACGGAATCCATAAATTGTTAAAGCCTAACTGGCCCAATAAAACTGCCGCGAAGCTGATTGTTCAAAACGGCAACCGAATAAAAACAGGCGGTGAAAACGTTTTCCCGCTACTCCAATTTTCCCTCTTTTGTTTTTTTTTTTTGTTTTTCATTTTTTTTTCCAACCATTTCCTCTTTCGACATCTCTTCATAAGAAGGCCAGTCTCGACCATGAGATTCATTCATTCTTCACCTCCCTTCGATTCGATCTCCATCTCTCTCGACTCTTTTCCCTCTCCTTCAGCCAACGTACGATGCCTACCATCGCTGGACCAAGTTTCTCATCTCACGAGCATATCGCCGCCGCCAGATCGGAGAACACCGTCGAAGTCAACACTCCTCGAAAGCGGAAGTTGAGATCTGATTCCGCCGCGGAGGTCTCTACGCCGATGAAATTGAAATCTCCTCGACGATGTGCTGTTTCAATCCCAAGGACGCCTATGGCGGTAAATTTCTAGCGATTTAAGACTTGTTTTAGTTATGAGTGGATTCAATCCGATTGATGTTCTAATTGGATTTATCACTCATCACTAGATCGATTACTTGTTTGAATTTATAATTGATTTATTATCCGATTGCAGGAGGTTAAGGAAGAATCTAACGGAAAGCCAGAAACTCAATTTGATTGTTTAGATGTTAAATCGAAGTGGAATCCTAGAGGTATATACATGGAACTTTCAGTGTTGGTATTGATTTCAATGCTCTCAGTTTTGTTGATGTACAAAGATTAATTGCACAGATGAGGATCAAATGAAAGCTGTGAAGGAGGCATTGCACGTTTCCACGGCACCATCAACTGTTGTTTGCCGTGAGGACGAGCAAGGACGTGTTTTGGAGTTTGTAAAAGGTTGCATGGAACAGAAGAAGGCTGGGAGTTTGTACATATGTGGCTGTCCTGGAACTGGGAAGTCACTGTCGATGGAGAAAGTTAGACAACAAGCTCAAGACTGGGCAAAGCAGGTGATCAATCTTGTGTTTTTTTTTTTATCTTCAGGAGTTGTGATTAGTGTGAATCTATCACAATATTAAAAGACTGATGTTCGTTTTGTGATTTTTTTTTCAGGAAGGCTTGCCTTGCTTGGAAACAGTGTCTGTTAATTGCACGTCTTTGACCAAAACAACAGATATATTCTCCAAGGTAAGGCCTTGTGCAATTCAAATACCTCCAAGTTCTTGGTTTCATTTCGGTGTAGTTGTTTATTGGGTTGTTTTGGTTTCAGATACTTGGTGAAAACAAGACAGGGAAGAAAGCTATTGGCTCCTCTTCACCTCTAGAGCAACTTCAGATTATGTTTTCTCAAAAGCGAGAATCACCCAGCTCAAAGATGATGTAGGTTCTTTTTTCATTCTTGTGGTTGCTCTGACTTGATCACCTACTAATATATATTTTTTTTGTTTAAGCCTGCTAAAAATTTAGACTTAATTTGCAGGCTAATTATTGCAGATGAGATGGACTACTTGATCACAAGAGATCGGGGTGTCCTTCACGAGCTTTTTATGCTCACAACTTTGCCATTTTCGAGATGTATACTTATAGGTACTGTTCTTTGTGATCATGGTTATATTTTAACGTTCATATATGTACCACGTTTCCTATGATCATACAAAGTTTGTAAGTTTATCTGTCGTATTCATTCTCCAGGTGTAGCAAACGCAATAGACCTTGCAGATCGTTTCCTTCCAAAATTGAAGTCTCTTAATTGTACGTATTTCTTCATCATTGTTTAACAGTTAGAAGATTCCCTTAACTTTGATAAAAAGAAACAGTTGACTTTACTCCAACTTATTTTCCCAAATTAATGCAGGCAAACCTTTGGTTGTCACTTTCCCTGCCTATTCTATGCAACAGATCCTAAGGATACTTCAGGAGAGGCTTGTGGTAAGTCTATTTTGTGGTATAATATGCTTTCACAGAGAGAGAAACGCCTCAGTTAGTGACTAGTGAAGCTAGTGAAAATATGATGTAAATAATTAGGATGATCCGTTACCAATGCCACAAAGAACATTTTGTTTCAATGTAGTTGGTATTCAAGAAACCCAAGAAAAAAATGAATAGCGATTCAGAACCATGTAAATAAATTTTGACCAATCTAGAACTTATACATAATCGATTTGATCATAAATTCTTATTCTTCAAACTGTTATAACAGGAACTTCCATATGTTGCATTTCAACCAAAAGCCTTGGAGCTTTGCGCCAGGGTAAGAATATTTATTGACATTTTTCACTCCCTGTATAGTTGACCACTTTTTTCATTTTGGCATTCTATATTTATGTTCTCTATTTTTGCGTTGTTCCAGAAAGTATCAGCTGCATCAGGAGACATGAGAAAGGCTCTATCTGTCTGCAGGTTAATACTCTTATAAAGTTTTCTCTGAATTTGCATAAGATGAATGAGAGTACTATCTTCTATATATTGTAATTTACTCTTGACATTATCACACTGAAGTTGACAACCCCAATTTTTTTCATATTGATTTTTGATGTTCAGGAGTGCCTTAGAAATCTTAGAAACAGAAGTTAAAGGATCAATAGATCACGAGCCACAAACTCCAGTTACAGAGGATCAAGTGGTTAGTACTTTCCTTCTACTTTAATAACGATGTTAATATGAAGGATCCATAGAATATATGTGGTCTAATGTCATAATTTTTATCATCGATTACTCTACAGGTCAAGATGGATCATATGCTAGCAGCACTGGCCAAAACCTTCAAATCTCCAGTAGTTGACACCATTCAGTCTCTTCCTCAACACCAGCAAGTAAGTTACATCACCATAGACTTACGGATATCTGGTACTTCTGGTTCTCAAGTCTTAATATGCTTACAACATCATATGAAAAATTTTAGTTTCTGTTTTCAGTGTGATCTAAAGTATAGTTCATATAATATTTTACAATTATATTCTAAAAGTTATAGAGAACAAATATGATGTCACAAAGAAACTTAAGACCACATGCTGGTGTGTATTTGGTTATGGCTAAGTAGACATAATCTGAAAGTTAGTAGTGGACTGTAATCACATTGCTTCTATTGAAAACTTGCAGATCATAGTTTGTTCTGCTGCAAAGGCCTTTAGAGGAAGCAAAAAGGACAGAACCATTGCAGAGGTAATAATTTTTATTGAATGAACAATACACAAAACACATCACTAAAGTCTTAAAAAGACATTATACATAATGTTTTACGTCTCTGTTTTGACACACTTCGATGCAGTTAAATAAGTTATACTTGGAAATCTGTAAATCTTCGATGATCACTCCAGCTGGAATAACAGAGTTCACCAACATGTGTACGGTGCTAAATGACCAGGTACTAACTCATTCTTACAAAGAAAACTCAACAACTTGTAGGAGATCATATGAGTTAGAATAATTCTCATGTTGTGTTGGTTTACATAATAATCATATTTGGATTGTCACAGGGGATTGTAAAACTAAGTCAGGCTCGGAACGATAAGTTAAAGAGAGTGAGCCTAAGAGTAGATGAAGCAGACATTACATTTGCTCTTAAGGTAAACAAGACCCCCCCTTTGTTTTGTTTCAAAATTACTTGCAAACTTTTTTCGTACACAAATTGCAGTTTCTTAATTCTTACACCCTTTTGTTTTTAATTGCATAACAGGAAATTCGATTCTTCCGCAACTGTCTTCTGTAATGAAGTTATTGAAGATGGGTTTCTTCATTTTTGTTTTTCTTACCGAGTACAAAAAGTAAAAAACTCAGTACTCTCATAAACTGTATTCTTCTATTATGTAAATGATCATAAACCCAATGTGTTTATTACATTTTACTAGTAAAAGCAAAGTTTAAATTTATTTTATCTTATTCTACTTGCTCCATCATCATGTAGCACAAAAACTCAAAGCCCAGGTGGTTCATGTCCATCATCATGTAGCATAAAAACAAGTTGGAAGGCAGTAAAACCAGCTTTTAAAAACGAAAATGACCAACAGTTATTGCGTGCCCCGATTTATACGCAGCACGAGAACACGACCGACTTCATCGAAAGAGTGAGCGAAACGCAGCGTTTTGACGGAAATAAGGATACCGAATAAAAATAAAGGAAATAAAGGCAGTTGAGAGGAGAAATGGTCTCCAATGCCCGTGGAAGAAAAATTTAAAGCCATGATATCCTCGTTATAACGAGATTTCATTTTACAATTAAATTTAAATCGAAAAATGAGTGAAATACTAATAAGCCAACATAAGTGATGATATTTACAAAGGAAACCAGGGTCAAATCCACCCGAGACCCACTCATCCAATGACCCGTCTGATTTATATGGGTAATACAACTAAACCAACTAAACCAACAAAATCCCTAAAAGCAAACGCGATTTCTGATCGAAATCGCTTATCTCACCTCTTTTTTTCTCTTCCTCTTTATCTCTATCGCGAAAGAGAAACTATGACAAGAGGCTAAGACGATTCCTCCTCCTTCGCCTCTCTCCCAGCTCTGCTCGATCTCCACTCTTCTCTCCTGCCGCTTCTCTACCGCCGCCGCCGTTGTCTGCTTAAACCAATCACCTGACGTATTCGTAAGTTGTGGTCTCAGATCTCCGCTTTGAGCTTTCTTTTGGAAGTAAGTTCTAATGGATTTGCAATTGAAATGCATTGGTATATAATGCATTCCAATGGTTGAATGAGAATGTATAGGCAGTAGAATTGGAGAATGTATAGGCATCTCGCTTCTCATTGGACTTAGATCGACCTTGTTCATGATAATTGTAGTATAACTGTATAACTCGGGACAACTAATAGAACTGTGGATAACTTTAACTGTATAACTCGGGACAACTAATAGAACTGTGGATAACTTGGTTTGTTCTGGTTTGGGCAGGATACAATGAGCAATCATGTAAGTGGTATACCTGGTAGTCCGGAAAAGAGCTACAAGATGATGTATAGCTATTTGTACATGTTAAAGCAAGTGAATCCAGGAACAAAAACTTGTGTGAAATTGGATGATGCAAGTAAATTCAAGTACCTCTTCATAGCTTTGGGAGCTTGCATTGAAGGGTTTGCATTTATGAGGAAAGTGATAGCTGTGGATGCGACATCGCTGAAGAACAAATATGGTGGTGTTCTAGTTTTCGCGGAAGCTCAAGATCCTAATGGTCAAAGTTATCCACTTGCGTTTGCAGTACTAGATAGTGAGAATCTTACTAGTTGGACTTGGTTTTTCGAGATGCTTAAAAGTGTTATACCAGACTCTTCTGAACTGGTTTTCATGAGTGAAAGAAATCAGAGTCTGATCTTCGCTATAGGAAGCGTGTTTCCAGAGGCTCACCATGGGCATTGTTTATGGCATTTGAAGGAAAAGGTGAAATGGCATGCTGGTAACGTCAACAAGGTTATAGTCGGACATAAATTTATGGAGTTGGGCAGATATTACACGGTGGATGACTTCAACTCTGCTTACGACTCATTTGAAAAAAGATATCCTGCTGTGTACAAGTATGTGCAGGAACATACTGAAAAGGACAAATGGGCAAGAGTTTTTCTCCCACGTGACAGGTACAACTTCGATACAATCAACAGTGTGGAATCAATGAAGAGCGTGTTTAAAGAGGCAACGACGTGGGCATTAATACCAATGTTGGATTGTATCGTCAGGAAATTCTCTGATTGGTTCACTCAACGGAAGGAAGCTGTTTCTAGATCAATCGATACAAGCCTGGTGCCTCTGGTTGAGAACTACTTGCACGGTCTATGGGATGTTGCACAAAAGCTATCTGTACGGGAGATTAATAGTTATGAGCTTAAGTACGAGATCACTGACACTGCTGGAAAGATGTTTTGGGCGAGCTTGGTTGAAAAATCTTGTACTTGCAAGGTGTGGGATTATGAAAAGTTTCCTTGCCTGCACGGACTGGCAGCTTACATCTATTTCACTACGAATGTTGATGGCGGCCTTAATATCCATGAGCTGTGCTCAAAATACTATTGGACGGAATTGTGGGCTTTGGCGTATGACAGGACACTTTGTGTTGTGCCCGACATGTCTTCTTGGAATGTACCAGATCAGATTAAGGAGGTGAAGATCATACCTCCGGATCGCATCAGGAGGAAGGGAAGGAAAAGAGTTGGATGAATTTGAAGTGATGAATTTGGAGTGATGAATTTAGCTACTTTATCGTGTTGTATGCTTCGGAAAACTTTATTTTGTTGTACTTTAACTTTAAGTGTTTTGTTCGAGAACTATGGATTACTACGGAAAACTTTGGTATTACTACGGAAAACCAGTAATCTTAACACAACATCACATTAATTAGGAGATAGTCTTTAACACAACATCACACAATTCCACAAATCCAAACATAAGGCTTATTGCAGAAACTAAAGGAGATCTGATCTCAAACTAAAGACACAAATCCAAACAACATAAGGCTTCTCATTTACGGGTAAGAAGGTCCTTAAGCTGAGCAATTTCTTCAGCCATTTTGTGCATCTCTTCAGCCATTTTGTCCACATCCTGCCTTAAGGAGCGAACCTCTTCCTCAACCCCGAGAACCCATGGTTGACGGAAGTGGAACCCATCATTCTGCAAGTTTCACATGGTTGCACTCAGTTTGACATTTTGCATAAGTTAAGGAAGTAGATAAAATGTAAATTACCTTGTACTCATTACAAGTGAAGTACCTTCGGCCTGGTAGAAAATCCTTATCTGTTGGATTAGTAGAAACCTCGTCGACGATTCGTCCCCCACATGGGCACGAAGTTGGAATCCCGTGTTCAGCATCGCAAATAAACTGAAGCATGTCAAAATGTTTCTTCATCTTCTTCATCTCCTTCCTTTCCTGATTCTCAACCCATGGATCCATTTGCGAAAGGTGATAGAGAGACGAGGGGATTCTCTGGGAGAGGAGAAGGAAGGAATCGAGGAAAAGAGAGAGAGAAGAGAGGAGAGAGAAAAGAGAGAGGGAAATGGGAATCTATTTTTCCCTCGAAAATCCCGCCTTGACTCATAAAAGTCCGCCAAAAATTCTAAATTTTTTCGAAATCCCGCCTAATATATACACGTAGTTCTACTCAAGATAGTAGTTGTACAAAATTACCAAATAGTTGTACTTTCGGTGATTTTCAATAATTTTAGTATTACATGTAATTATAAAACACTTTTTTAGTTGTACAATAAAATATAAGATTCGAAAAGATGAATATTGGTGTTTTACGTAATAAAAGTGTGAAAACATATTTTATAATGGAATCTAATATTGAGTAATCACATATTTCACAAAATGTCTATGAAAGTGTATGTAGTGTGATGGGTTGTTTTTTTGATTGCAGAGTATAATATATTTTTTTCATGTTGAATATAACATTTTTTGACTACTAAAGATAATATTTCTTATTCTGATTTCCAATTTCAAACATTTTGATTTCGAATTCGATTAAAGAAAGTCATACTAGTAATACAAAATCAGAAAACAGTTATCCATAGTAGTATTTGTATTTTTATTCTAGAAACTAGTATTTATATTTATTTTTATGTATTTATTTTTTATTCTAGAAATTAGTATTTATATTTATTTTTATGTATTTATTTTTGATTCTAGAAACTAGTATTTATACTAAATGACAAATAAAGCAAAGTCAAATAAATCAAAGTCAAATAAAACAAAGTAAAATTTTTCAATGTATCTATTTTTAAGTCTTTGATAAAAAAAATTATATGGTATTAAAGGACAAATAAAGTAAAGTCAAATAAAACAAAGTAAAACTTTTCAATAAAACAGGAGGTTCCATCTTCAATCGCCACAATCCTCTACTCATATTGTTTATTAACTTGATTGTCGCCATAATATCGAGTTATGGCTTTATCTCCGATTTCATCATCATTCGAATGGCACACCTCATAGTTCATACCTACAGAATTTCGTTTCCCCGCTTTTGAACTTCGTTTTGAACTTGGTTTGCCCGCTCTTGAAAGTTGCTCTGAGAGTTCTAACCTTTCGATGACCTCCACCAACAAAATGCACCTACGGTTGTTTTTATCAAGGGACAAAAGATAACCACAAAGATCCTCCTCATCACAAATGACGAATTTCTCGTCACTCCCAACCAGCAGTGGAATGTAACTCAATTTCAACTTCACATTACATTCATCAAGCCCCACCTTTTTGCATATGCGTGCTTCTACCATTGAAAGATCTATCTCCTCCACAGCATGCTTCAACACTAAACAATACATGCGACCTTCACATCTGAAGTGTATGATGACGTTGTGGCTCATTGTAGCCTGCCAAAACCATTCAATACCATCCATTATACATTCGAAGTTATACATGTTTTACTAGTTCTACAATAATCATCAGTAATACTAGTTTTTTCTAGTTCTACTGTCGTACCCGTTTTGAATTTGAGGTTGAATCTACATTCAGCGCACTAGAATCGAACAATACAACCATTCTCCTACTCAATTCAACTAATAATGGAATCGTATAATAATAGATACCAGGATGCAACATCTAAATCCATTTTCTAAGCTCATTCAAGAGAGGAGCTTTGGAACCCCAAAACCGAGAGCCTCGTTCTCCTCTAAAACCTACCTCTTCGACCCTTAAACAGCGCCGGAAGACGACGGAGGACCGAATCGGAGTGAGGCCGGAGTTTGCCGGAGTAGCAATCAATCGAGCGATCGGGTTCCCTTTTCCAAAACGCAATCTCCTCAAACCGCAATCGTGCAATCGAGCTGCTGTCCGTACGGTCGGTATAGGAGATCGATATCTCCATTTCGTCGGTTTGATTTTTTTTTTTTTTCTAATTTTGATGTTTTCTTTATTCTAAGGCTAATTTCGTAATTTTATATGGTTTAATGAATATGAAGGATATGAAGATTAGTAAGGGATATAAGTGATTTAAATTTCCTCTCCAAAGGTAATGGAGATGATGTCTCGAGAAGGAGTTTCAGAAGCGGCTGTACAGAGGTAACAAAGAAGAAGAAGAAACAAACGAAGAAACACTGGTTTGTTTTGATTTGGGCCTTTATTTAGTGGGCTTTACAAAAAAAACTTTCTCAGACCAGAGATAACCCTATATTATTCCCCAAAAAGTCCAGTAAGTAAATAAATCAAATCAAGCATTGGCAAAAGAGACTAATCAAATCAAGCATTGGCAACGTTGGAAACTAACTATTATTAGACCTTTCTTTTGTTTCATTACCAACGAGATTTGATTATATAATGTGATTCCAATTTAAATTTGATAGGTTAAAAGTATTTTGAAACCAACAAGTAGTCAGCCTGTGCATGGCACCAGATTCGCTTCCACCATACAACAATCAAACATCTTTAGAGTAGTTCCATTGGTCAATAACCCAAAAAAATATTTAAACTTTAATATTAATATTATAATGTATTTTTGTAAAACTATTTAAATTTATTTTGTCTATTTAATATGCATCAGTCATATATACTGCCACATGTATGTAGAGATTTGGTAGAGTATGCAGGCTCTTTTATACAATACTTTCACATTTTTCTTTCCAATTTTTCTTTTTTACTCCTTCTGTTTCTAGTTGTAAATAGTTTTAAAATAAAATTATTTCAAAATATAAGTACTTTACATACACTTTTTTCATTTATTAAAAATAATATGACCATTGAAATAATGTTAAAGTTTTTTATAATTGGTTAAATTAGTTGATTAAATGATATTTTTAAAAGAATAACAACTTTCTAAATTTTTGTGTTTTTTAGCAAAACTACTTACAATTAGAAATGGAAAGAGTATTAAGAAGTTAGATACTGGGATTAGAACCATTAATAGTATTGCTTTTATTCAGTGATAAACAGCAAGATACTCACCAGAGTACTAAAGTTGAATATCTCAACCAGTGTTTTTCTTAATATATTTTATTAAATAATTAAAATTTATTTTCTTTTCAAATAGAAAATAAATTAAAAATTGTACGTGTATAAATAGAGTTCTAAAAATATCTCGTAGAGAGTGTTTATTTTTGACATTTTAAATTGTGAAGATATCCTATGAGAACTTATAGTGAAGATAATACCGGTGAAATTCAAAACTCAACAACCTCATATGATATGCATGGCTTCGCGAAGACTTAACTTTTTGCACCTTACCGGTAGCTACAATCACATCTGGACCGTACACGTGGACCCAAACCCTCCTTATTTTGTTGAATGGCTGATACGTCTACCCTTTCGCCGTTCAATTACTTATTCGACTAACTGATACTACTATATATATACTCTCCCTTCTCTTCTCTTCTGTTTCGTGATCACAGAGAGAGACGCAGAGCAGAGTGCGAAGCTCCTTCGTCTCCTTCTCCGTTCCACACTCGATTATAACTAAGGTTCGTTATCTCTCTACGTCTTTCTCTGTGATTAGGAGCAACATTTACGATTAGTGAGGTTGTATCGCTCCTTTGTTAATCTCCCGGATCTCCGCCGAAGAATCGCTTGCGTGCTTTAGCTCGATGACAGTTCCGTTTTCGATCTGTTCTATGCGTGATGTCGTTGTGATTGATTGATTACGTTTGATCATGCTACTGTTGTTCGTTGTGTGTGAACCTTATTGCGATAAAAAAAAAAAGAAACTCTGATCGATTTCTAGAAATGCAGGGAGTGATTGATCATTGGACTGTTTGGCTAGGTTTTTGAATCAAAATCCGACGCAAATGTCGACTTCTAATCACGTGAACGGCGACGCCAAGACTGCTGCTGATAATACATCGGACGATTTTGATGACATTGATTTCTCCAAGCTGCTGCTAGAGAAGCCAAGGCCGTTGAATATCGAAAGACTGAGATCACTTGAAGAAAGGTCTCTTACTGAAATGTCCACCTCACCACCACCACAGCTTCGATACAACGCGGATAATGCTTCTTCTCGAGTCGTCCAAGATTGTGTGGTTGTTTCACCTAGCGTTGGATTCAATACCCCTCGGTCACTGGCGGGATTCGAGTCTCATCCTATGGTGGGAGAGGCCTGGGACGCTTTGAGAAGGTCTATGGTGTACTTCCGTGGACAGCCTGTTGGGACAATCGCTGCGGTGGATAACTCTGAGGAAAAGCTCAACTATGATCAGGTGAGTTTCTGACTAAATAAAACACACATTTTTTTTTATCCTGATGTTGTTAAATCTGCTGTCTTTTAGGTGTTTGTGAGAGACTTTGTACCAAGTGCTTTAGCGTTCTTGATGAACGGAGAGCCGGATATAGTGAAGAACTTCCTTTTGAAGACTCTTCGTCTACAGTCATGGGAGAAAAAGATTGATAGGTTCCAGCTTGGCGAAGGAGTTATGCCTGCTAGCTTCAAAGTCTTTCATGATCCTGTTAGAAACCATGAGACGTTGATAGCTGATTTTGGCGAGAGCGCGATTGGGAGAGTGGCGCCGGTTGATTCTGGATTCTGGTGGATTATTCTGCTCAGAGCATACACCAAATCTACTGGAGACTCTTCTCTTGCTGACATGCCTGAATGCCAGAAGGGTATACGGTTGATATTAAGCCTGTGTCTCTCTGAGGGGTTTGATACCTTTCCCACTCTCTTGTGCGCTGATGGTTGCTGTATGATTGATCGTAGGATGGTGAGAAAAGTCCATCTTATTCTTAGTAGTTTTTCTTTATAGTGATTCTTTCTAGACGAAGACTGTTTTGAGCTATCTGTTTTGTGTGTGTGTGTGTGTTAGGGAGTTTATGGTTACCCGATAGAGATTCAAGCCCTTTTCTTCATGGCCTTAAGGTGTGCTCTCCTCCTACTCAAACATGAAGGAGAAGGTAAAGAGATGGTGGAACAGATAGTGAAGCGACTTCATGCATTGAGCTACCACATGAGGAGCTACTTTTGGCTTGACTTGAAGCAGCTTAATGACATTTACCGATACAAGACAGAGGAGTACTCTCACACTGCTGTCAACAAGTTCAACGTGATCCCGGACTCTCTTCCAGAATGGGTTTTCGACTTCATGCCGCCTCAGGGAGGGTTCTTCATCGGCAATGTTAGCCCAGCAAGAATGGATTTCCGTTGGTTTGCTCTTGGCAATTGTATAGCGATACTGTCTTCCTTGGCTACTCCTGAGCAGTCGACCGCAATTATGGATCTCATTGAAGCTCGCTGGGAAGAACTGGTCGGAGAAATGCCGCTCAAAGTTTGCTACCCTGCAATAGAAAGCCATGAATGGAAGATAGTGACTGGCTGTGACCCCAAAAACACTCGATGGAGCTACCACAATGGAGGGTCCTGGCCAGGTAAAAATTTACTAACTCTCCTTCTTCACATTCCTTCTGGTTACAAAAGCTGACATGACCTTCGTTGGTACAGTGTTGCTTTGGCTACTGACGGCTGCTTGTATCAAAACGGGTCGACCTCAAATAGCAAGACGAGCGATTGAAGTGGCGGAAGCTAGGCTTCATAAAGACAACTGGCCTGAATACTATGATGGAACGGTAGGGAGATACGTGGGGAAACAAGCGCGTAAATGCCAGACTTGGTCAATCGCTGGATACTTAGTGGCCAAGATGATGCTTGAAGATCCGTCACATGTCGGTATGGTTGCTCTCGAGGAAGATAAACAAATGAAACCTGTTATGAGAAGATCCAACTCCTGGACTTGTTGAAAAGTTTGATCATCTTTGGTCAAAGGTAACGTAGGGAAAAGATGAGCTAATTCTGATAATCGAATCTTTCTTTGTTTTTCAAATTCCACATTTTACGTTGTTTTGCTTTGTGAAATATTTTTAGACTATGAGAGATTTAAGCATCATAAAAAGATTTCATCTGGTTTAGCTTCCAAGTCTTATTATTTTATGATTTTTCTCTCTGGTGTAATGACTGTATAACAGAAGACGATTTTTTCTTGAGCCCTTAGTTATCACCAAACCCCATTTCTTGAGCTTCAAGGTAATACCAAAACCCCCGTTACTTTTTCGCTCAAACGTCAAGGTTTCGAGCAACGATGCCTTCAAATGTAACACCAGGTCCAAAAGCAAGAATCAGACCCCACTCGTTTCCACCTTCATTCATGTTCCTGGCTTTCCTGCTCTCCTCCAACATATACTCCAACACATAAACGATCGAGTTGCTACTTGCGTTGCCATAGTCCATGAGAGCTCTCCTGCTTGGACTCAGCTTCTCAGGAGACAGGTTAAGCCGCTTTTCCATTCGGTTCAAGATGGCGGGTCCACCTGGATGAACTGCCCAGAACATTTGGTTATAGTCTTTATTAGCCAGTCCTGCTTTTCCTATTAGTCTCTTGCAGAAACCCTCCACGTTGTCTTCTATTATCTGTGGAAGCTCTCTAGACAGCGTGAAGTTTATCCCTTGTTCCGTTAGCTTCCCATCTATCGTCTTCTCCGTGTCTGTGCCATGGAAAAGTAGTGTGAGTTATAAGTTTCAGTGGAATGCAAACTACGTATATTGTAGGTTTACCAGGAAGGAAGTTCTGAATTGCTGTGTGGAGCTCAAAGAGAGGCTTCTCATGAATCGGGTCTGGATCGGATCCAATGATCATAGCTCCGGCTCCATCACCAAACAATGCGACACCAACAAGATCATACGGTCTATCAGCACTCGGAGGTTTGAACCCAATGATGGTCGTCTCAGAGGTGGCGAGCAAGACTCTACTCCCCGGATTGTTCTCGGCTATGTCTTTCGCTACACGGAGACCGGCAACGCCACCAGAGCATCCCACGAAGTAGAGCAGGACACGGTGTGTCTCGGGGCTGAGACCAAGGCCTTTGGCTAAGTAGAGGTCGCCACCAGGGAGACGAGCTTCGCTTGAAGAGACATAAACAAGGTGAGTTATGTCGGAAATAGAACGGCCCCAGTTCTTGATGCAGACTCTAGAAGCCTCCACTGCCATTTCGGTTACAGCGTCGTTGCATATGTTTAGACGCTGCTTCACGGTGGATCCTCCTTCAATGGCTAGTTCTGGATACTTTGTTAGTATCTCCTCTGACATGACAACATACCTTGTCCTCACAGTCGTTGTCTTGCCTGTAAAAAAAACTCAGGTTCTCATAAAGGCTTATACAAATTTAACAGAAAAAGGTTAAAGGGAAGACATTACAGAGACGAGTAAGCTTCTGTTTGAGTTCAGGGTCATCACAATTAGTAGTTTTAAAGTAGCCATCAACCAAGTATTCTTGCATTACTAGCTGCTGAGGAAAGGCTTTTCCAATTGCAAGAATTGTAGCCTTCCCCGGATTTGGTTTCTTCTCTAAACCCAACTCTGTTGCATCGATGCTTCCCATTGCTCTCTCTCTTTTAATTGTTAAGACTTGAGATCCAAATCTTGGGTCTGTTCAAAAGGGTCAAAGTGAAGGCGTATATATACGCTGCAGCTTTTGAAGTTTATGACCTGCACCTTGTGTGGTGTTTCTGTTTAGTTGATATTTGGTGAAGATTAGGTGTGAGAATCAGGAGCTTCATGTTTATCGCATTGGCTCTTTCTAAAACGGAACTCGACTTCTTTGAGATTTTTCTCTTGTTCCATAATCTTTGCCTTAACTTAAACGGATAGTTGTTAGTAGCCAACACAAGAGTGTGTAATTAGACTTCAAAAAAAGGCCAGAGAAACTAACTAAAGTTTCTTGCTATTTCAAGCATGAACAAAAAAAGAATGAAAGCAAATCTTATTATATTGTTGGGTATCAAAACTTGTTGAGTTCTACATATAAGATGATCCATCATCATATGAAAGAGAGCCAATAAAACGAGAGCTCATGAGGAAAAGTGGAGTTAAAAAAATGAACATTCTGCTCCAACCTATCGCCTAACTTGCCTATACCCATCTCCCTTTTGCTTGAATCTTTATTAAAAAACGTGAACCTCTTCAGAGGTCTGAAAGACACTTTCCACTGATGAAGTCAATCACTTTGGTAATGGACTCATCAAGCTTGGCAGTGACTGCAGCTAAATTCTCCAAAAACTCCTCTGAGGTTGGTCTATTTCCGTCCACAATATCAGTTACTCCTTTTATTAAAATCGTAGGAACCTTAAAAATATCAGCCACATAGGCCACTGCTGCTCCCTAAATTTGGCCGAAATACCCAGAATAAGCAGTAGCTATTGATTAAGAGAAACACATAGATTGGAGAACAAAGAAAGGTACCTCCATGTCTTTAACTGTAGCATCATTTGCTGTGATGGATTCTTTGTCATGTGGAGACATATCCATAGAATCACCAGTGGATAATCTTCCCACCTGTGAACATCAAGACCAAAGGCACAGAACATATCAAGAAATAATTAAAAAAAAAAAACTTGCATGATGATCACAAATTCACAATGGTGAACACAGAGCACAACCTTTAGGTTCAGCTCCTTAATAAGGTTGGGAGTAGGGAAGGCTTTCCGCATACCAACACCATATAGATCAAGGACCTGAAGTGAGACAACATGGAATCTGTTCACTAAAAACAGCAGCTTTACTTGGACACTCATACAAAAGAGCACTCACAGGAACAGGTATCCTTCTGTCATGGAAAGCAGAGCTAGAGACAATATAAACATCGCAAATACTTGCTCCTTTGGCCTGCAAAAGGGCCATAACGACAAATGTTTATTTCTTCCTGACACATATGAGGCAAACATAAGACAGAGAAAAACATTATGTACCTTAAACCCACCAGCGGTTCCAGCATTAATGATTAGGTCCGGCTGTAACGCTTGGATAGATGCATACGTCACGAGAGATGCAGGAACCGTGCATACACTATCAACTCCTAAACATAATCAACCCAAATAACATTCAAATGTAGTAACAATCACAATTAGATATCTACATAACAGACATACATACCAAGAGCTGAATCTTTTCCTGGGCACACTATATTAATGTTCAGCTCTTTATATATTCCTTTAAACAGAACCCAAGCCACCTCTTTTGGAAACCTAAAATTAAAACAAAAAAAAATAAAGTGTTCATTTTTTCAAAAAGGACAAGAAAGCAAAAATCACATTTGAGATGAAAGAAAGAACTCACGGGGAGTTAACGTCTTTGACAAGGCGGAGCCTTTCGATAAGAGGCTGAGCTTCCTTTTGCATAGCTGCGAAATACACAAAATCAATTAGAAGAAGAAGAAGAAGAAGAAAATTTCGACAATCGAGTAAACATCATCAACGGAGGAGAAGAGAAACAGTACCGACGATGAAGACGATGGTTGAGATCGGCCGTTTCTCTACCTGCCGCGTGAGATTTTCCATGGAAGCGTTTGAGATTCGGTCGTCGGCGTGAGCAGCCATGGCGGCGATTCGCCTCAAGTTACAAATTTCTAGATTTCCCACCCGAAATTGGAAACGTGCATAAAAGAAGAGGTGGTTAACCGGATCCGACCGGAAACCTATCCGGATTTAAACCGGATATCGCTTAAAAATGATTGATAATACAATAAAAATTCTATAAATTAATAATGTTAGTACTGTTTTATTAATTTATAAAATTATTAATTTACAAATTTTTTTTTTAGATTTTATCGTATATATCAACTAGGTGTTGTGCCCGCTCAAGCGGATCTAATCATTTTATAATTACTAACTAAATATCATGATAAGTTATTGTTTATGATCTTTAAGTTTTTTTTACAGAATATCAAATTATTTATATATGAAATTTATTTATCAAAATATATATATTCATTATTTCTTTAATTTCTTGAAAGCTTTCATATATATAGTAGAAATATTTTGAACTATATATTTTTGCAATTAATTTTATTTATGATTGAAAGATGTTCTTTTTAGATGATAATATATATA